>NC_031989.1:61886715-61901184 GCF_001879085.1 Nicotiana attenuata
ATTGCCGACGTATGATGCCACCCGGTTCGAGTCACAGGAGGCAGAGGACAGGTTTCATGCTAAAGCTACAAAAAGCTTTGTCCCTGAGATTGCTATTGACAGGGCTGCCCTCCGTGTAGAAAAATCGGACATGTACGAGGAAATCAGACGGAGGGGGATGGAGTTCTTGTTCGAGGAACCTGAAACGGCCAACCCAATGATGGTCCGGGAGTTCTATGCGAACTGCCCGGAACATATGTGCCGTTCTGTGATTGTGCGGGGCAAAGTGGTAGATGCCTCATTACTGAAGATTCGCTAGGTTTTGCAGCTGCCTCCGTTCACTGGTGAAACTGATTATTACCACAACTCCCCAGTGGTCGATTCTGACACTCTTATTGAGACAATATGCTTAGGGGGACGGCCATTCTGGATACAGGAGTACATGACCCTTCATTCCAGGTCGTTCACACATGAGGCTAAGTGCTGGTTCACCATTATTTGCAGGAGGTTATTGCCCACGGGCAACACGTCAGATGTGAACAGCTTACGGGCTCTATTGGTTTGGTGCTTCGTAACCAAAGGACTTTGATGTAGCGAAACTCATTGGAGATGAAATGTTCCTCCGATCACCTCTGATGTCTAAGGGGTTTTACTTCCCCTCACTTGTGACAAGGTTATGTCTGCTGGCTGATGTCCCCGCCAGTCCTACGGATGGAACTTTGGCCACAAGAGCATCATTCAGAGCTGCGAAGATCACAGTGGGCAGAGATGCACCCACACCCATTGAGCTTGACGACGATGATGACGCCCCAGCACCCATGGCACCACCCAGGAGATCTTATGATGTAGCTGGATCCTCTCGGCGACCCCAGACTAGGGAGGGGCTCTCTAGATCACACTCCAGCCGACCCAGGTTGCCTTCTTTGGAGGAAGAGGTGGCAGAACTTCGTACCTCGGTAGATGGCCTACATGTACGTTTGGATTCCATGTCTAAACGGCAGGCCAGGTCTGAGAGCCGGATGATGTCTTGGTTTCGCGCTATAGGGAGGGCTTGTAAAATGGACCTCAACACCGTCTCCGACTCCGAGTGATGACCAGCGAAGTTTTCTTACCCTTCTACACTTTATTTGTTTTATGACATGGGGACATGCCATATTCTTTTTGTGTGGGGTGGGAGACTTGATTTAGTGTTGTGTATTGTTAGTGTATATATGCATTAAGTATGTTGTAGTTTTGTGCCTCTGTTTTTGTGCATAATTGTTTGTACTTATCTTAGAAGTCACCGACTTGGCCCAACGACGGACACTTGTCGACGGGTTTCTTGAGGGCTAAGGTCGGATAAAAAAAATCTAGAAAAGCCAAAAAGATTTTATTTATTTATTTTATTTTCTTTTTAGGTAGTGTAGTAATTCCCCCTTGGTTTTTCTTTTGACCACGGTTCTTTTCCAAGGGCTTTTCTTGAACCGGGTTAGGTAGATTTCTCTTTAATATTTTTAGGGCCCTTAGGACTCTCTTGGGCTAAGATGGGTGAGGGCAAGTATGCATCCCGTAGTGTACATACCTGCAAATAACTAAAACGAACTTGAGGGTGCGACGTCTAGGCTAACTTGTAGACTCTTAATATTATGCCTTAATTTTGCACACCTTGTCTTACTTGAACGCTCACGTGAGTGTGTTGACAAACTAATTCGGAATGAGTTACATGCCAAGTGTGTGTGAGGTAATACATGTATTCTCTGCTTGCATGCGATACCTAAAACTTGCCCTATGTGTGTGCAAAGCGAAATAGAAGTTGTTTGGTCTTAGAGATGATTTAGGCATTTCTTTGTGTAGCCTATATAATTATGAATCCACCTGTACATATTACCATAGTTAACCCCTTCGAGCCTGAAGCTTGTTTCTTTGATAACCTTACAATAACCTACATCCCTGTGTTTGAATAGCTTGACTTTTTGAACCTTTACCTCCTAGAAGCACTTGAATCATTAAAGATCATATAAAAGTCAAAGTGTGGGGTGTTAATGCAGTGGGAAAAGGAAAATCAGGAAAATACTTGAATGGTGCAATGGTTGTTAAAAAAATTGAATAATAGAAGAAGGACCTTGTAAATAGGTGGTCCTAAAATATTGAATGGCAAGAAAAAAGCCAGTTGCACCTAGGAAAAGTGGGGGGTAGCTTATGAAACAAGTGTGGAAGAATGACTGGGCTGAACATGGAAATTGGAATAAGGGGAACTATTGGATTAAAAGTGCTTAGGGAGGTTAGTCACTATACCAACCAAATGAAGCCCTATTGATCTTAGACTGAACAACTCGATTAGTAGAGTATTACACTAAGGGCAAGCTTATGGTGTATCTGTGTGTCATGTGAATGTTCTTTGCTGAGAGTGAGTGAATTTGTTCTATCTATAGTTCTTTGTTGTTTGATTTTATGTGCGTGGAACTTCTCTAAAAAATATGATGTGATGGCATTTAACTCCGGAAGAAAAAGCAAGTCTTCACCTATGTTTAGCGTACATAGAGTAAGCACGAGTGTGGCATGGCATTAGAGTCTTCACCTGAGGTGTGGTTGTTGCACTGCTTAGGTTATTCTTTCATAATGGCAGGTGTGACATAAACAGGGTAATGCATCAGACGATTAGGCCTAGAAGTGTGGTTCAACTTGCTCGAGGACGAGCAAAGATTTAAGTGTGGGGTGTTGATAATAGGTAAATTAGACTATAATTAGGCCCTAAAGAACCACATTTTTGTATAGCTTTTACGGTAAAAAGTGATAGCAAAATGCTCTGATTAGTGCTTTTCATGCTTTGCAGGCCATATCCAATAAAAGAAGTTTGTGGAGTACTTTTGGGATCAATTACGGAGAAAAGGAGGCCAATCATACAATATCCACAAAGTGCACCAAGCAAAGGGACAAAACCAGAACTGAAGCTGGTCTGCCGCTGTCCGGGCGTAACCGTGGTAGGATCGCGGCAGAACACGACTGCAGATTCTGAAGGCCATTCTGGCTGCGATCCTGGCGTAACCGCGGTAGGACCACGGCAGGACGCGTAAACTTCAGAGACCAAAGTGCAAAATACGGGATTTTAAGCCCTAAACCCTATATTAAACGAAGGAAGCCGGCCAAGAAAGAGGAGAATGATTTTTGGAAGTGAAAAACATCAGAAGGAAGGGCAAGAGGCAAGGAGGATCATTGGGCATCAATCTTTAATCTTCTTCTTTGTTCTTTTACCTTTGAATATGAATTCTTTTGTGATTTTTGTTATTTTCATGAGTAGCTAACTTTTCTAATCTAGGGTTTTGGTGGAACCCGTTGGGGATGAATGTATTGTGATATTAATATAGTTTTGATTGGTTGTTAATCTCTATTTGTTCAACTACATTCTTGTTGTAGTTGATTGAAGGGCCCTCAATTAGTTATGCCTATTTATTATGTATCTACTTGAGAGAGAGTGCATATTTAGGTAGTTGTTTGAACAACATCACTCCCGGAGTATAGACGAGAGTCATAACCGAGGGTTTGGAGGTTGGATTAGAGATAACGATACCTCGGGTGCAATCTAAGTGAACTGTAATGCGAATCTAGCTAGCGTAGCTTGAGAGAGTGCGTCTAGTAAATTATCATAATTGCTTGAGAGAGATTTATGATAGCTGGAGAGTTCATGATTGATAGAGCCAACTAAGTCAACGCTATAAGAAACATACAACCAAGGAAATCAACAACGGGGGGAAACCATTACATTAGACCTATTCCAATTGTTTACAAATCAAGCATAGTTAATTTTTAGCTGTTTATTTACTTTCAGTTTTAGTTGTTAGAATTACCATCAACTGTTATTTACAACGTTTGGGGAAGTTGATTCTATAGAATTTAGTAAGTCCAACAAAAATAATTGATAGGTTAAGTCCCTGTGGGTTCGACTCTAGGCATAAATACTCAGATTATATTTGAAACGCCCGCGTAGTCTTTTGCGAGACTCAGTTGAGCGTGATCAATAACCAACAAATCTAACTTAAACAAGCTCATAATCAACACCAAAGTAAACTGATGCTACTGAATTTTAGCCCATTATCTGAATCTTCTGAATTGAACCAACCAATCTAAATTAAACATGCTCACAATCAGCACCAAGATAAACTGATACCTGCTTCTATTATTAGAATACTTTGGATCATTTCTTTCCCCTTAAACACAATTCCAACACCCACGAAATGCAAGAGCACATTCGGCCAAACCAATATGAGTACATGATCGACCTAACACAATTAACATGTTACCAAAACTTAAATGAACTACTCAGCAACCAAGTCCCAATACCATTTACATTACAAGACTCCTCAAGCATGCATATGTGGTCTGAACTTTAACTCAGTTAACAAGTTGTCCCCAAGTCTTATAACAGTCCCAAATCAAATACAAAGGCAAAAGCTTATTTACCTAAAACAGAAATCAAATAAACAATATAACACACCAAGTAGGAGAAGAAATTCAAAATAAAACATGACTGAATCAGTAGAGATAACTAATGTTATGCTTTAAATTCTTCCTTCTCACTTTGTTCTTCAGGTCAAAACTTCACAAACATGTAGAGTTTCAGGGACATGTACCTGAGTGTACAAGACAAAATCAGAAATTCAGTCGTGAGATTTAGGGAGAAGCAAACAGCAACAGCAGATCAACAATGGGATAGGATCAACAGGAAACCACTCCACCAGCAATGGAACAGTGAACCATGACCAGAAACTCAAATCAAAACTCTTCAAAAACTAGATTCATTCCATTTCAAACTCAGAATGCAACACTATGAGGCTTTTAGTGATTTCGAATGAACTATTAAAATTAGAAGAACCAAAACCCAAACAAAGTTTCAGTAATTTCTCAATGAAACTCCAAGAATCCTAAATCATTTCAGAAATTTTCAGGGAAGCAACCATTCAGTTTTTTGGTATTTTTTTTATCTCTTCCGTCTGCCTTGAAATGCAAGGTAAGGTGCCTTTATAGGCTAGGCATTAGGGCAGCCCTCTGAGAATCAGTTTTGCACCTTAGTCCTTTTCTTATTTTCTTTTTTGCTTAGGAGCCCTCAAGTTAAAATTCAGAAATCCTCTTAAGTCCCCACCCCAGCTTCTTAGGAAGCTTCCTATTCAGTTACTGAGATATTCCCTTACCTATATTCCCCAATTCATCCATAACAACCTTGGCATTTGCCCTTTAAACCAACTGGATCAAGCTGACCCAAATTCACTTACTGGGTCTCGGTTTGCAAACTTTGGGCCAGACCTTTTCTTTTGAGCCCAGTTTGACTCGAGGTCTAACAGAGGAATTCAAAGAAAAGAGGAAGAAGAAGATTGAACAGAATCAACAGGCTTTCGACCCAAAGCTTCAAAAGCCCAAATATCAAGGGCAAACCAATTTAAACTAAAATTCAAGCTCAGAAACACTAATTAACTTAAAATGGGAAAACATGCAAAAGGTTCAAAGTATCAGAAAATCAGAGAAGAAAAGAAAAATCAAAACTCACACACAAGAAACAGAAACAGACAATAAAGGAGCTCACATGAAAATTCAAACTCAGAAATTAAAGACATCGTACCTAAAAATAGCCTAGACCGTAAGAAATGCAGAAGAACTTCGAATCTTCAGAATTTCAGCTCAATCGGAGATTAATCATGTGTTTTTTAACAAAACGCACGAATAAAGTCTGACTGAACCTGAAATCTTCACAACGGTCTTGAGTTGGAGGAATTGGGGTTTTAGGGTTATGCTTTGATCTAAGATTCGAGAAGTTCAAGGGACATTCGAGGGAAAATATTTGTGGATTCAACATGAGGGATGCGTGGGGGTTTCAGGGTGTTAATATAGGAGTGATTGGGGCTGGCACCGCCATGCCCGAAGTGGTGGGGAAGGGTGGAGGCGGGTTAGGGTTCATGTGGAGTCTCTAAAGATACAAGGGAGTGGAGACGGGTTGGGGGAGTAGGCGGATTCAGACATATATATATCAACTAGACCCCTAGTTCCCAGCCGTTAGATCTAAAGGAAATCAATGGCTGGGATTCAGATTAAACAAAACGGGTTCGTTTGGTCTTAAGTGGGGAAAGCGATCGGGTTATGGAGCGGGTTCTGGGCGTGGAACGGGCGGGTATGGGGGAATTTGGTTCTGGTCCTAGAGAAATTGTTTTGAATTGGCCCAAAAATCAGAGTTCTTTCTTTCTTTTCTTTTGCTTTTCATTTTTCCAATTTTCTTTCTTTTCTTTTTTCTCAAATTAAAATAAATCTGAAACTAACTTTTAAAAATTAGCCTACTAAATTATATTAAAACTCAAAATAACATTTACCCTAACTAATTAAGTACCAAATTTAAAAGAAAACTACCAAATCTCAAAGCTAAAATTAAAAGTGTGAAAATAAATTATTTTTTGTGATTTTCCCATTTTTATAACACCACTAATTACTAATTAATTCTTAAAAATGCAAGGTTAAATCCGAAATGCAAATGCAATATATTTTTGTATTTTCATTAATTAAATAAAATAAACATGCACAGACAATATGCAAACAATAACAGAAAATGCCACAAAAATTCACAAAAGTGCAAACAATGGAAAAGATTACTTTGTTTTGAATTTGTGGGAGTAATTCATATAGGGCAAAAATCACGTGCTCACAGCTGCCCCTCTTTGCTCGGAAATACGAAGAGTTTTCGTGCAAAGATAAAGTGAGCGGGTACGAGCGATTTTTGCCCGTTTGAATACTCTGTGGGAAGCACTTTTGAAAGATTTGACCGCACCCTGCTCCCGAGGTTGCCTACATATCCTTGGCTATAAAGGAATCAGGTCAATGTAGTTCGGGAAGTTTTGGTAGTTGGGACTACCATGAAGCTGTGATTTCACTGTTGTTGCTGCAGCTGCTACTGCTTACTGAACCCCTTATTACACCATGACAAAATAAAAGAAACTAGACTAAACTATGATCTATGTATTACAAGAATCCTATCTATATCTTCAAACTTGATCTTGCAGTTCCTGTTGCCATGTTGACTTGTATTCTCTAGGTAAAACTCATTTGTTGCCGACTTGAATTGTGATCTGAGATGCTTTCCCTTTTCTTCAGGTGGACGCCTGATTACCGACACTTGAACTGTATTCTCGTGCTCTCCAGGTGGGCGCCTGATTGCTGAACTTGAACTGTATTCCCGTGCTATCTAGGTGGGCGCCTGATTGCTGAACTTAAACTGTATTCCCGTGCTCTCCAGGTGGGCGCCTGACTGCTGAACTTGAACTGTATTCCCGTGCTCTCCAGGTGGGCGCCTGACTGCTGAACTTGAACTGTATTTCCGTGCTCTCCAGGTGGGCGCCTGACTGCTGAACTTGAATTGTATTCCCGTGCTCTCCAGGTGGGCGCCTGACTGCTGAACTTGAACTGTATTCCCGTGCTCTCTAGGTGGGCGCCTGACTTCAACAAAATAGACAAAACAAAGAAAATTTTCTGCCCCAGTTTGGTAGCTGGGCACATCTGTGAGTGTTAAACTGAATCATGTTACCAAATATTACTAAGAATTTGAAAGCTAGATCCCATTATCCAGGAGGGTCATGAAAACTCCTAGTTAAATGACGGTTTTTAAATCTAAATTGTATTTTCTAAAGGTATGACTTCCGCTGAATCTTGTTATCTAAGAAAGTCTTCAAACTATATCCCATTATCCAGGAGGGTCCTGAAAACCAATAATCAAATCTTATCTTAAGAGTGGCTACTTTTACGACTGAATTATACTACCCTACAGCAGAACTTACGCTAAATCTTGTTATCTAATGGAAATCTTAAGGCTAAGTCCCATTATTCAGGAGGGTCCTGACAACTCCTAATTGAATCCTATCTCAAGAATGAAAATTCTGAAACCAACTTATATTCCTTTGGGGTTCATTTATGCAAGATCTTACTACTAATGATTGTTTTGAATTTCAAACTAGGTCCCATTTTCCAGGAGGGTCCTGAAAATCAAAAGTCAAACCTGTCTGGTGCTTGCCTTTCCTTACGGAGGGTTTCTCTGAAACAAACGAAACTTTCTGCCCCTGTTTCAATCAAAGAAAAATCTTGTCAGTTTAAACATATGGTGGTTGGTTTGTGGCCTTGACTTTGAGGACGATTGCTCCTTCACTTCCCATGATCACTTTGATTTCCACTCGAAGACCTTGCTAGTTTACTGACTAACCACTTTCTCTGTCATCCTTATCACAGAAAGTACCTCTTCTCCGTTCAGACCCAATACCCCATATCTGTTGCATTGCTCATGACCTGATATTTACCAAGCATTTGTGTGTCACATGAATCGCAAAGCACGTCAATTGCCACCCACTCCGTGTGTATGCTGTTCTTTCTTGACTTAAACCACTGGCCTTGGCCTTGAGGTATGTTGCTCCTTCACTTGCCATGATAACTTTGATTTTTGCTTGGAAGACCTTGCTTGTCACTAGTTAACCACTTTCTTCGTCAATCTTATCACAGAAAATACCTTTGATCCATTCAACCAACAACCTCCATCTGTTGCATTGTCCATGAATTGATAGGTACCAAACCTTTATATTTCACAAGGATCCCAAAGCATGTTGATTGTTACCAGCTCAGTGCGCTTGTTGTTCTTTCCTGACTTATGCCACTTTGATGTGCTAGCCAGATCCCGTTTTGTGCAATTGGAAGCTGGTGGCAAATTTTGAAGTCATTTCTCACTTGTTCCGACCAAACAGACTCAGGAAGAGGAAGTAAACAAGACAAAAGGAACAAAGTAAAGGACAAAAGAGAGAGATGATTCCTAACAAGAAAACTACAAAGTAGAAACTTATCAGATGTGGATACCAACTCTAATGACCATGATATGCACTTGTGGCCTATTCTGTTGAGCAAGTCTAATGTTCAACTCTTGTCGTACCTTTTTCGCCGTGAAACTGGGCCTCAATGCTCCGATTATCCAATCTGATTCATGATCCTTATTCGACTCGTAGTGCCCGAAGGGTTTTCACCATCAAGTCTCTCTCATTTTGTTCTCTCTCTCTACTCACCGTCGCCTTATGATGCCCGTCAAGGTTTTCACCAATAAGACTCTCTCATTTTGTTCTTTTCTTTGTTCAGAACGGAGTGTTACCCCTGATATGAATCACCTCTACTTGCTCGACTTGGCATTTCTCGAAGACTGATCGGAAGGTCTTTCTTTGGACCGTAATATGGGCTTTTGGATGGGGTTAGAAAGAAAGGGTATCAAAGGGCTCAAACCAATTCAAATGGGTTCAAGATTACAACTTTCGGAATCGCATTTCTTACAACAACCACAACTTCTGCCCCTGTTTCTTTGCTTGGGGACTTTTGGATTCTTGTTTTGATGGGACCGAACCGTGAGGCTGCCTACGTATCCTTAAAGGAATCAGGTCAAATGTAGTTCATGACATAGGAATTACTTTGTTCGTTGTGATTTTTGTTTTCTTTTTCTTTTCTCTTCTTTCCTTCTTTTGTTTTTTTTTCTTTTTTTTGTTGTTTTTCTTCTCTTTTTTCTCTATTTTTCTTTTTCTTTCTCTTTTCATTCTTTTCTTTTCTCTCTTTTCCTTTACTTATCTTTCACGCTTGCGTTTCTGATCTTTGCTACTGGTTCCAGAAGAGGGGTATGAAAGGAAATAAATGAGGCTCAAAGGGGTAACAAAGGATAAAGTGTTTAGATAGCAGAACAAAATGCCTTCGTCATTCCAATCCTCGAAACATGCCAAGTACAAACAAACACATTTTTACCAAAGAAATCATACGTAATATCTTTTGACCACATTAGAATTGATAGCCATTTCTACATCTTTTCCTTCTATATTTGTTAAATACAAAGCACCATTGGACAACACTCTCACTCTCATTACCACGAACGGCTCCTGTCAATTTGGCAAACTTGCCTTTAGCCTCAACCCGATGCGGCATGATGCATTTCAATAGGGTTTCTTTATGTTCTATCTGCCCCAGTTTCACACAATTCGGGCTTGAAGTGATCTCAAAATGCCTTTACTTATTTCCCTCAAATATCCATATCATCTTCCAAATTGTTTCAATGCTTCATGATTAAACTAACTTTAGAACTAGGCCTAGAATTATGCATGCATGTCATGTCATCAGAACCAGCATGAAGAGAACTATAAAAGGAGAAGAGAACTAAACAAAAATGACTAGAAATAACAGAAAACAGAAAATTGCATTAGGCAAACGGTGAAGGGGTTCGAACAACAAAACAAGCACTAAACTGGGATTACAACCCTGGAACAAACCTAGACAGCACTAAACGATTTGCTACGACTAAACAAACCAGGCAAAATAAAAGGATAGGAGGGTTTGAGCCACAGAATAATGTTCGGATTACAACCCTGAAATAAACCGGACAACAGAAATGACAACAAAATGAACCATCAAGACTCCTCCCTGGCTAGCCAAGAAAGGAGCGTCTTTCCAATTACCAAGCTCGGCATCTTAGCCACTGAGTTCCACATCAATATTGCGAAGACCATTACCAATTTCAATATCATTAATTTCGCCAAGTGGCTTCTTGACTCCTTTGATCAACCCTTCGTCATTGCCAACTACTCCAACAATCTGTGCGTGGTCATGTACCTGTAGAGGATTACGTGTGACACTTGGGGTATTACTGCCTTGGACCACAATTATTCCTTCTTGAATCATTCTTTCTATTTCCCTTTTCAAAGCACGACAATCTTCAACATTGTGCCCCGGGCATTGGAATGGTATTCACACTTTTTAGCAGGGTCAAAACTTCTCGCACGTGGGTCTATATAATTTAGAGGAATAGGTGAAATCATGTCGTAATGCTTTAATCTCTCAAACAAACTTGCATAGGACCCTCCTATTGGTGTAAAATTATCTTTTAGCTTTTGTTCCCTTCTATACCCTTGGCTTGAATGTGGGCTATAGGCACTTGGAAGTTTTGTGGAGGCTGGTGGGGATTCTGCAGTGCTCGTGCTCGCCTTTTGGAGTGACCCAGTGGTTGGACAGATGGCCGGACATTGTTCGGAGGATAACACTGGGGTGATTGGGAAAGCTGTGATAAGCGGGTGGATCAGGAGAGTATGGAGGATCATCTGGCATTGTGTCCGGAGTTTGGGTAAGGGCAGCATCTAGGAAGCTAGGTAGTGGCGGGTGTGGTGCCTTCCCAGTCATCCAAGCCTGATACATGTCCATCATGTGTTGTCTTAACATCCTTACCTCATCAGCCAAACGAGTGTCATGTTCAACCAACTGATTTCGGGCACCGGTATAAACCAACCCAATTTTGTTGTTATCCGCCATTGCCTTTTGACTTTATGTTGTGGAGAGGAGTTACTACTTCGGGAACCACAAACCAACCACCTTTCTGTATAGATGTGTCAACAACAAACTTGTTAGTGATTAGAGCTTAACAGATAGGCAACCGCACATTGGGGAATGTAATGCACCTAAGCAGTTAACCATTTCTATCATGCATTTGATCGGTTGGTTGCGTCATCCCGGATTTCCCTAATTTCCAGTTGCAACTTCTTCTTCTTTCTTTTTCACTCATGCCTTTCTCTGCTTGATTTCTCTTTGTTTTTATTCTCTCATTTCTCTCTCTTGTTTTACCATTGTTTTCTTCCCACGGTTACCTTTTTTCTCTCTCTTTTCTTTTCTTTTCTTTTTTTTTCTTTTTCTTTTCTTTTCTCTTTTTTTTCTTTCTTTTGGTTATGGTCGAATCCTATGGAGATTGCCTACGTATCATGACCCCGCATGAATCAGACCGAGCGTAGTTCTGGGGAATGAGTGTAAAATAAATAATAAAACATTTTTGGGATTTTCAAATTTTTCATAAAAAGCAAATGCTTTGATTACAACGACTCAGAAACTAACAAACTCGAAAAGGAAACTAACAGATTCTGATGAAAAGATGAAAATACATACTCAAAAACAAACTGACAGACTCTAACAGAAGATGAAAATACAGACTCACAAACAGATTAACAGACTCCAAAAATCATGAATACATTAATGCCTCAACTGCTCCTAGGGCCCGCGGGACATCATTCGATCTCGCCACGGGCCTAAGTGCCAAATCCCCTTGGAGATGATAGGGATCTTCCATTATCTGGCGGGCAAAAGTCATTATAGTGGCAAAGAACATGGATAGAGTCATGTCCTCACAACTACTGCATTTCATCGCAATGTAGTCGGCGATCCTTCTGACCCTCTCTCATATGACACCATTTTCTTGCAACAAACGCCCAATCTGCTGGGCCCTACCTTCCAAAGTTTATTCAACTACTTGATTTTGTTCTTGAAGTTGTTGCAAATCTCTTTCTAACTATGCCATTGCTGCATAACAGTGTTCTCTTTCAGCCTTAAAGTCTTTCGCCTGCTTGATCATTTTGTTCTCAACGATGATGACCCTTTTCTCCAACCCCGCAACCTCATTGTCGTATTCCTCTTTTAACTGTTTTAACCAGGCGCGCTCGTTCCTCCGCCTTCTTAGCCAATTTTGTTCGAGCCTGGCTAGTCACCTCTGCTTTGTTCAAATCAGAACCATACTCATCCACCTTCTGCCTAAGGTTCTTTATAAGCTTTTCATCCTTTGCACTTCTGGCGGGGTCTTTTGCTGCTGTTTTCATTTCTCGAATCTGGGCTCGAAGGGCCTCATTTTCTTTGGCTAGCTCTTTTTTTCACCCTCATCCGCCGCGGCTTGCAAACCATTCTCGAATTGGAGATCCCTGACTTGCTTTTCCAGCTTTCCTATTGTGGCCCTGTACTCATTCTCCTTGGCCAACCAAGCCCACTGTTCTTGCGACGCCTCAACAAATTACTGAATGTGAGGCTTTTTGGCTGGTCTTTCCGGTTCGGCCCTTGCAGTGTTCTTCTTTCTATACCTGGCAAGGTAGGCGGGTGAAACCTCGCCTCTAGATTGGTCACGCACTCGAGTGTTCGCTGTCAAATACTGGCACTCGTTCCAAATAGAATGAAATATTTCTTTATGAAATTGGCCGTCGGAGCTAACCTCGACCGCATAAACACTAAGATCTTCATCTGGGTGCATCACCTGACACCTTCCCAACTGTCTCATCACCCGGTATGGAGCGTAAGGCTGAATGCCTCGAAGATCCATTAGGAGGAAGTAGGGACCAGTGGCGGGCATATACACAATTTCTTCAATAGGAAGCCAACCCAATGTCCATTCTATTTTCCCCACAGTGATAGAGCAAAGGCGGGCTAACCAATCTCCAAGCCCTTCTGGTAACTTGAACACTGAAATCCTTGTGTCGGACTCTTCAATGCAACTTCTCTCTGCGGACCCATAACTCATATACTGAGGGCGGTGACACAGGTGTTCGATCATCCACAACTGTAGTAGCAAATTGCATCCGTCGAAGAAATCTGCCCCAGCTTTACAAGCCATGAGAGCTCGGTATATCTCAGACACTATCATAGGGGCAAGGGTGCTCTTGGCGTTGGTAATCAAGACTTTGACGACTCCAGCCACCCGCAGATCGATATTCCTATCTTTCTGGGGAAACATCACGAGGCCTAAGAAAGCTACCATGAAAGCGAAACGCCTATGCTCATCCCATTTTGCTCGGTTCCCTTTGCTACAAACCCCGCTTTCTGGGTTGTCGAATCCTCCTACATACCCGTACCTCTGGTATATGAAACGCAGAGTGGAAAAACCGTCCTCCAACTCAGAGTACGGGACTCCCTTGCTTATTTTTAGCAAATCCATGAATTTGTGAGAGTTAACGGCTCTTGGAGCGATCAAATACTTATGCCTCAGACCTTCAGTACTTCCCATATAACCTGCTATCTCTTCCAAGGTGGGTGTGAGTTCAAAATCCGAGAAATGCAAGACGTTGTGAGCTGGGTCCCAAAGCGTAACCAATGCCTTTATGATGTCTCCTCTAGGCCTGATCTTCAACAACCCGGTGAGACCTCCCAAGTGTAGATTGACCTTATCTTGCTCTGATTTACCCATATCCTCCCACCACATATGCAACTTCAAAGGGATCTTGTTCATGACTGTTATTGGCAAACTTTGACTCGTGCTCATTCTGCACATTTATTAGGGTGATTAAGCAAAATCAGGACTCATTTGACTCAAAAACAAAGTTAACATTGTTTTTCTCTCTCTTTTTTTTCTTCAGATTTTCATTTCAAAATAAGACCCGGCTTTGCGAATACGGCCTTTCAGCACTTCCAGGGAGAAGATTTTAAGGCTGTGCTTGCTAACTGGCCAAAATGTCAAAAAAGAGACCAAAGGTGGCTGTTCTTGCAAAAATAGCCTTCCGGCGTCCTTTTGGGGACATTCGGCTATTTTCGACAAGAATGGCTTCACCTTACTTATTTCCAAAGTAATAAAATTTTGGTGCCTTTTGGGCTATTTTTGCAAAAAGAAAGTTGGACCCGATGGGGGTTGCCTACGTATCCCACATCCGGTGAGAATCAAACTGGCGTAGTTCGGGCAAT
>NC_031989.1:61901263-61924219 GCF_001879085.1 Nicotiana attenuata
GGGTACGGGTTACGGGGTTTACGGGTTACCGGTACCGTTACCGTTACCCTACCCGTACCGTACCGGTACGGTAACGTAAACGTAAACGTAAACGTAAACGGTACGGTACGGTTTACGTACGTACGTTAACGTTTTAAACGTTTAAAAACCGTTAAAAAACCCGAAAAAAAACCCGAAAAATTAACCGTTTTTTTTACCGAAAAAAAAAACGTTTTTTTAAACGTTTTTAACGGTTTACGTACGTACGTTACGTTACGTTACGTTAGTTTTACGTTACGTACGTACGAAAACATTTTTTTTTTTTTCCGGGGGGGGGGGGTAAAAAAAAACAAAAACACGAATTTAAATTCCTCTTCCTTTAAGGTCCCCCTCCACCGGTTTTACGACGTTTTTACCCTTCCTTTCTCCAAATTTTTTACCCCCCTTAGTAAATACCCGGGGTCCAAACATGCAAAATCCTAAAAGCGAAATAGAATGCACAAGTAGACAACGTAGGATGCATCAGGATGGCGTTTTTCATTTCGGGTACGACCTGTCCTAGACAGACCCAAACCCCCTCGTGTTGAGTACGTCCCTAAACGTCAAATAGCACATGATGCAGATAAGACGTTCGTACTAGGGAGTCCGGCCGATGAGGCGTGAGTTATTCTTAGGTAGTTAAAAACCTACGGGTGGTATTATTCTTAGACCTGGCTTACCCGAGCGGACAACACGAGCCGACGGGGGGCGGTGCGTACCGGTAACTAAAAGAATCATTCGGCTTTGTCAACTTGTCCGAACCTCATTCTATTTGGGATATGACACTAACAGAAAGAAGTCACGACCAGCGTGCACTCCTCAGGAGAGAGAAGAGAGGGGTTTCGTAGCAGTTTATATACAGTTCAGATAATATCAAAGCAGTAAAAGCAACATTTAGCACATTAGGCCCAAACATGTAATAAAATCAGATAATAAATAAAGCCAAATATAACAATTCATCTAAGCTCGAATTCTGAACCCTGAACCAGAGATTCTGGGTTCTTAGTCCCCAGCAGAGTCGCCAGAGCTGTCACACCTCCTTTTTACCTACACCCCCGGAACGGGATAAGGGAGTTATTTCCAACTTAAAGTGACAATCGAAACGGGATTTATTTATTAAAAATTCAGAGTCGCCACTTGGGATAATTTTATGGTGTCCCAAGTCACCGGTTCAAATCCCGAATCGAGGAAAAGATTGACTCTGTTTTACAGTCCGCGAATCAGAAATCCGGGTAAGGAATTCTGTTAACCCGGGAGAAGGTGTTAGGAATTCCCAAGTTCCGTGGTTCTAGCACGGTCGCTCAACTGTTATTATTGGCCTATTATCTGATTTTTAATACATGTTTTAGCCTATGGTTCGATTTTAACTTTAAAACCGCTTTGAATTATTTTATGGAAGATTTCAACGTCGTCTAAAACATTTCTTTGGATCGTGCCACATGAAATGCACCCGCAATCCGAAACACATTTTACTCAACGTTGTTAAGATTTGGATTTGGGTCACATGAAATGCACACCCGAGTTTAAGGAAATTAATTATTAAGATAACGCGCCTAAGGCAACTACGCATATTTAACTTTGTGAGGGCCATGAAAAATTCGCTAAATGGCGCGCCGCAATTTCTAAGGACAAAACAGTAATTACAGGAGGGTCGTGCATTTGCAATTTTATTTGGCACGGCACATGAACCAACCAATCTAAATTAAACATGCTCACAATCAGCACCAAGATAAACTGATACCTGCTTCTATTATTAGAATACTCTGGATCATTTCATTCCCCTTAAACATAATTCCAACACCCACGAAATTCAAGAACGCATTCAGCCAAACCAATATGAGTACATGATTGACCTAACACAATTAACATGTTACCAAAACTTGAATGAACTACTCAGCAACCAAGTCCCAATACCATTTACATGACAAGACTCCTCAAGCATGCATATGTGATCTGAACTTTAACTCAGTTAACAAGTTGTCCCCAAGTCTTATAACAGTCCCAAATCAAATACAAAGGCAAAAGCTTATTTACCTAAAACAGAAATCAACTAAACAATATAACACACCAAGTAGGAGAAGAAATTCAAAATAAAACATGACTGAATCAGTAGAGATAACTAATGTTATGCTTTAAATTCTTCCTTCTCACTTTGTTCTTCAGGTCAAAACTTCACCAACATGTAGAGTTTCAAGGACATGTACCTGAGTGTACAAGACAAAATCAGAAATTCAGTCGTGAGATTTAGGAAGAAGCAAACAGCAACAGCAGATCAACAATGGGATAGGATCAACAGGAAACCACTCCACCCAGCAATGGAACAGTGAACCAAGACCAGAAACTCAAATCAAAACTTTTCAAAAACCAGATTCATTCCATTTCAAACTCAGAATGCAACACTATGAGGCTTTCAGTGATTTCGAATGAACTATTAAGATTAGAAGAACCAAAACCCAAACAAAGTTTCAGTAATTTCTCAATGAAACTCCAAGAATCCTAAATCATTTCAAAAAATTTCAAGGAAGCAGCCATTCAGTTTTTTGGTATTTTTTTTATCTCTTCCGTCTGCCTTGAAATGCAAGGTAAGGTGCCTTTATAGGCAAGGCATTAGGGCAGCCCCCTGAGAATCAGTTTTGTACCTTAGTCCTATTCTTATTTTCTTTTTTGCTTAGGAGCCCTCAAGTTAAAATTCAGAAATCCTCTTAAGTCCCCACCCCATCTTCTTAGGAAGCTTCCTATTCAGTTACTGAGAGATTCCCCTACCTATATTTCCCAATTTACCCTTAACAGCCTTGGCATTTACCCTTTAAACCAACTGGGTCAAGCTAACCCAAATTCACTTAGTGGGTCTCGGTATGCAAACTCTGAGCCAGACCTTTTCTTTTGAGCCCAGTTTGACTCGAGCTCTCACGGAGGAATTCAAAGAAAAGAGGAAGAAGAAGATTCAACAGAATCAACAGGCTTTCGACCCAAAGCTTCAAAAGCCCAAATATCAAGGGCAAACCAATTTAAACTAAATTCCGGCTTAGAAACACTAATTAACTTAAAATGGGAAAACATGCAAAAGGTTCAAAGTATCAGAAAATCAGAGAAGAAAAGAAAAATCAAAACTCACACACAAGAAACAGAAACAGACAATGAAGGAGCTCACATGAAAATTCAAACTCAGAAATTAAAGACATCGTACCTAAAAACAGCCTAGACCATAAGAAATGCAGAAGAACTTCGAATCTTCAGAATTTCGGCTCAATCGGAGATTAATCATGTGTTTTGTAACAAAACGCACGAATAAAGTCTGACTGAACCTGAAATCTTCACAAAGGTCTTGAGTTGGAGGAATTGGGTTCTAGGGTTACGCTTTGATCTAAGATTCGAGAAGTTCAAGGGACATTCGAGGGAAAATATTTGTGGATTCAACATGAGGGAGGCGTGGGGGTTTCAGGGTGTTAATTCGGGAGTGATTGGGGCCGGGGCTGCCATGCCCGAAGTGGTGGGGAAGGCTGGCGGCGGGTTAGGGTTCATGTGGAGTCTCTGAAGATACAAGGGAGTGAGAGACGGGTTGGGGGGGTAGGCGGATTCAGACATATATATATCAATAAGACCCCTAGTTCCCAGCCGTTAGATCTAAAGGAAATCAACGGTTGGGATTCAGATTAAACAAAACGGGGTTGTTTGGTCTTAAGTGGGGAAAGCGACCGGGTTATGGAGCGCGTTCTAGGCCTGGAACGGGCGGGTATGGGGGAATTTGGTTCTGGGCCTAGAGAAATTGTTTTGAATTGTCCCAAAAATCAGAGTTCTTTCTTTCTTTTCTTTTGCTTTTCCTTTTTTCCAATTTTCTTTCTTTTCTCTTTTCTCAAATTAAAATAAATCTGAAACTAACTTTTAATAATTAGCCTACTAAATTATATTAAAACTCAAAATAACATTTACCCTAACTAATTAAGTACCAAATTTAAAAGAAAACTACCAAATCTCAAAGCTAAAATTAAAAGTGTGAAAATAAATTATTTTTTGTGATTTTCCCATTTTTATAACACCACTAATTACTAATTAATTCTTAAAATGCAAGGTTAAATCCTAAATGCAAATGCAACATATTTTTGTATTTTTCATTAATTAAATAAAATAAACATGCAACAGAAAAATATGCAAAACAATAAACAGAAAAAATGACCACAAAAAAATTCACAAAAAGTGCAAAACAATGGAAAAAGATTAATTTTGTTTTGAAATTTGTGGGAGTAATTCATATAGGGCAAAAAATCAACGTGCTCACACTAAGTTCTAGAAGTGTGAATTTTGGCTAGACTCGGTATCATTTCTGGGGCATGTTATTTCCAAAAGATGGAATTATGGTAGATCCTAAGAAGATAGAAGTTGTGCAGAATGGTCCAGGCCTACTTCTCCTACAGAGATTCGCAGCTTTTTAGGTTTAGCAGGCTATTACAGGCGTTTTGTGCAGGATTTCTCCAGAATAGCAGCGCCACTGACCAAGCTAACATAGAAAAATGCAAAGTTTCAGTGGACGGAGGAATGTGGAGCAAAGCTTTCAAAAACTCAAAACGTGTCTGATAACTGCACCAATATATTAACCTTACCATCAGTTCTGGAGGATTTTCAGTATTCTGTGACGCCTCGAGGGTGGGATTAGGATGTGTTCTCATGCAAAATGGTCGTGTTATAGCCTCTTCTTGAGACAATTGAAAAAGCACGAGCAAAACTATCCTACACATGATTTGAGATGGCTGCAGGGAATTTGCTTTACAAATTTGGAGGCATTACCTATATGGCGAAACTTGTGAGATTTATACTGACCATAAAAGTCTGAAGTATATCTTTCAACAGCAGAGATCTGAATCTTCGGCAGCGTCGTTGGATGGAATTACTCAAGACTATGATTGTTCTATTTTGTATCATCCTGCGAAACAATAATGGTGGTTGATGCATTGAGCAAAAAATCTATGGGGATTCTGGCACAACATAGCTCCTGCAAAGAGACTTTTGGCCAAAGATATTCAGAGACTAGAAGATACAGGTATCAGATTTAGTGTCTAAAATTCAGAGGCATTGTTGGCTGTGCTCAGGCCAAGTCTTCATTAGTTGAGCGCATTAAGGCACTCAATATGAGGATGAACGATTATGCAAATATAGAGATGAGGCCCTTAGCTGGTGAAAGCAAGGATATGATTTTTGAAGTGATGGTGTTCTTCGAATGGCTGAAAGGCTATGTGTGGCAGACGTAGATGGGTTGAGACATGCTATTCTTGATGTCCACACTCTTTTTCCCTACAGCCCCGGGAAGGGGTAAAGGAGTTTTTCCAATAAAACGACAATCGGAACGGGATTTATTATTAATGTTCAGAGTCGCCACTTGGGAGATTAATGGTGTCCCAAGTCACCGATTGAATCCCGAACCGAGAGAATTATGACTCTGTTAAACAGTCTGCGAACCAGAAATCCGAGTAAGGAATTCCGTTAACCCGGGAGAAGGTATTAGGCATTCCCGGATTCCGTGGTTCCAGCACGGTCGCTCTACCTGTTTGTTATTGATTTTATCTGATTTCAAAACGTGTTCTAACCTATGTGTCTTTTATTAGTAGACCGCTTTTATTATATATTTATTTTAATAAGAATTGCAACGTCGTGAAAATGTATCTCGAACCACGTCACACCAGTGCACCCGTGGCTTTTGACGCAATTTCGGACTTCGTTGAGATTTAGATTTGCGACATAAATGTGCACCCGTATTTTAGGAAGGTAATATTATTAAAATACGCGCCTAAAGCAACTACGCATTTATTATCTTTGGGAAAACGTGAAATCCGCTAGACGGTTCACCCGAATTCTAAGTATTTTTATAGCATTTATTGAGGGCCCCCCCATTTGTATTTGGCTTGGCGAGGTTCGTCTCATTTTATTATAAAAGGCCAATCCTAAAGCAAACTAGAATTTTCTATTTGTTTGTCTCTAAAGACCAATTAATTCACAAATATAAATTTCGGGCCTCGAATTCAAGTCCGAATTCAAACAAAAGGGAAGATCCTTCTAGCTTGAACCCGCTACCTAATTCGAAATCCAATTTTAATATTGTGAATTAATTACCCATATTCCTAATTGATTAACATTGTTTGGAAAACCATTATATTTCAACCAGTTCAGGCCTATTAACAAATAAAGGATAGGCCAATTGTAGATCCGGGGCCCAGGTCCAAACGCATACATGATTGAAATAAGACCTGGGCCGTCTGTTAAAGTCCTGAGACTCTACTATTGAGATGGGTTGTTTAGCCCTACCCATTAAAATCAAATTCCAACCCGTTCAGCTTAAGAAATTTCACTGAAATTAAAATCAAATTCCTGCCTATTCACGTTAATTAATGAACATTGATCACTGAAATTAAAATTCAGATTATTTCATTTGTTTACTGCTGATGAATTCTTGGACACTACTAAGTGAAAGACAATTAAAAACAATGACAATACTACACAAATGGACTAATCATATTTGAATTAACTCAGCAGACTATTTACATGCAAAGATGTGAAATTACTAATATCATCTATTGCAACACGATGTTATTTAAGACGTTTTTTCAGTTTGAACTCATAATTAACATTGGATATCATGTGCTAATCTCGCAATCAATTATGGATTCAAACTAATTCTGATTTTATAAGATAAACTAATGTGAACACTCCGGTCTAACTTTAACATCTAAACTAACAAATTTAGATGGGCTCACACCTGTAACACACAACACCTCTTAATCAACATGCTTTTAAGCAATTCACGAACAAATAGACAAGAGATCAACTAACACAAGCTTATTCTATTTGACTTGGTATGAAATTAACTACAATTAACACTTAACAAATACATGAATCAGATAACAGAGAACTAACTACGGCTACTACTCGACTCGCGAAAACAGATTTATATGAACCTAAAATATAACTATTTGCAGTCCAGTTAATACAAATTTAATAGTCCAAACAATTGTTCTAATTATGATTAAATATGAACAGTTAAAGTAAACATTAAAAAAAACTGGTCAAAAAATCCAAACAGAGCCCAGATAAACAAATCAAGCTGCTTCTTCATTGATTCTCTCAAATAATTCATACACTCCAGATCAGTATAGGTAGTGCATATATACCTGGATTTTTAAATCACAACAAGAGGAAACAGGAGCCAGCAGGAGCAGATGAATAGCAACAGCAATCTAACACTTAAAACAGCCCAGGAAATAGATTAATCCGCTCAGGAATGTTTAAATCAAACAGGATTTAGCAGATGCACTTCAACACAGTACCAACTCCAACAAGAAATGTATATAGATGGACCAACAACCAACAGAAACACCCCAGAACTAGACTCAGGCAATTAAATCTAACTTGAACTCAACCAGCACACTTCAAACTACTCAAAATCACCAGAAAATGAACTAAGAGAGGCTTGACTATCAATTAAACTTGAAATCAAAATGCAATCAGCAATGAAACAGTGATTTTTTGGATTTTTCTATTGGATTTCTATTGTTTTTGTTTTTGTTTTTCTGTGTAAAACTAAGATCTAGAAGAATATTTTTGAACTTTCTAAGATTTAAAATTCAAAATGCAGGATCAGATTTGTAAAGAGGATTTTTGGGGGGGGAGGGGGGAATTTTGAGGCTGAAAAACTTCCCATGCAAGGCAAATGAATGCCTATTTATAGGTAAACTTAGGGTATAATTTCAGGTTTTCACTTTACCATTTAGTCCCTATCTTAATTCTATTTTTACCCCTTGTTTCTTGACTTGTTACACAAGTAACTACCACTATTTTTGTGAATTTCAGTTTAAAACCCCTTCTAGAAAGTTCTAGGGGGTTCTATTCTGATTTTTCTACCCTTAGAATTCCTATACTACCCTTGTATTAATTTTGAAATTAGTATTTCTAATAAAACTACCCTTTTCCATACCTATACTACCCTTATTTGCCACCTGAAATTACTAACTTCAGTTAACTAAACCAGCCCCTTACCTTTAGTTAAAACCTTACTAAAGTTAATTCAACTAGACTACTTAACTATATCCAAACCTTAAACCTAATTAAAACTCTGAACTAATCAATACCAAATAACACTACCATTGAATTAACCACTAACAAATAAAATCTTAAACTGAAATCAAACAGACAAAAACAAACTAAAATTTTATTTGAACAGATTAGAAGGAATTCAAACTTTATACTGCTGAGTTGAAAATCTCTTTTAAGCATATAAAAATTAACTAAAAGAGATCAGGTCAAATACCAAATTAAACTTCACATGAAAAGAACAATACTAACGACCAATTAGCATTTGAGCGTTTAACTAACAAAAACCAAAATCGAATCAGAACTTTAAACAAAAGAAATTAAAATTAACCCTAAAAAGATTACCCTAAACATTCATAACAATCGTAGAAACAAACTGAAATTAAAACTATTCTCGATTGAACAAAACAATGAATCAAACTAAAAACTAAAGAAAAGGAAGAGTAGAAAACTCACTGGAATTCGGGCCTTCATAACAACTTCTCGAAATCAACTTTAAATTAATATTATACGTCCATTTCATAGGAAATAGACCTATAATATTAATCTGAGTTTACTCGATTTGAAAAATCAATCAGAACAGCCAGAAATGTGTGAACCCTAGATTCAAAATTCGTCCAGTTTCAACGGGGTTTGAAGGGATTTGGTTAAGGATTAGGGGTGAGGGAGGTCCAGGGATTGTAGGCTGTGAATTTGGGGAGGTTTGGACGAACTAGGATTTTTGGCCGGACTTTAGATCTAAGATTCGAGACAAATGGCTAGGATTTGAAGAATATGGTCTTGGGGGTTGGAAAGAGGAGGAAAAGGTGAGTAGGTGGTGAAATTTTGGGAGGATTTGGGGCTTCGCCGCCGGCGGCGACGATTTTCGGCCGTCGGCGAGCGGCGGAGATGTGGTGGAACAGTGGTGGGGACACGGCGGCCGGTGGTGAAAGGGTGGACGACCGCGAGTACGAGGAAGATGGAGGGTTGTCTCTATAATTTGTAAAGTGTTATTACACTTTTATGTAAAATGAAGGACTAAATCTGGGCCGTTGGATTTGGGAAATGAAAGGCCACGATTGATTTGCCTGAAACGACGTAGTAGCACCCCCGTACTACGTCGTTTTGATGGTTTGAAGGGTGAGGCATCTGGACCAGGTATGGATATGGTTTGGGCTTGGGTAGGGGACATGTTTGGACGAGATTGAGCCCAAAATCAAAGGGCCTGATGCCCCTTTTTTATTTAATTCAATTCTTTTCTTTTTCTCTTCTTTTCTTTGATTTTTAATTTGATTTTTGTATTTTGCTTCCTGATTTTATTATGTAAAATAAAAGACCCAATTAAATCTAAGATTATACTAATTAATTTCCAACATTAACTAATTCCTAATTTAAGAAGAAACTAAACCAAAAAATGTAAAATGTAAAATTTAAAAATGTAAAAAGATTATTTTTGTTATTTTCTCTTATTTTAGTAATATTAATTAACTAGTAACACTAAAAATATAAAATCGAATTCTAAATGCAAATGCACTATTTTTATACCTTTTATGAATTATGGCAACTAAAAATGCAAACAAGACACAAAATCATGCAATTAATTCCTAAAAATTTAAATAATAAAGAAAAATCCTAATTCTAAGGAATTTTATAGGAGTAATTTAAGCGTGGCAAAAATCACGTGCTCACAACCCGTGTCCAACCCGGTCCAGTCTCGCTCAGCTACTAAACGACCCCGTTTCATTCATTTGCAATCTGGACCGTTGATCTCAGTTGATCAAACGGTCCGGAACTGGTTCACTTTTAATATTTAACTGTCTGAAGCCCTTACCCCCCCCCCCAAACTCGTCTCCCTCACTCTCATCTCACCCTCTTCAGAGACTCAACCCAAACCCTAGCGCCGCCTTGGTTCTCCACCGCCTGAGGCCGGCGGCGCCACCCCCAAATCATCCCAAATTAACATCCCAGAATCCTCTCGCGTCCTTTTTCCTCAATCTCTAACTACTTTCCCTCGAATCCTACTTGAACTCGTCGAATCTTAAATCAAAAGCCTAAACCCTAAAACCCCAAAATCACGAATCAGCCGGTTTGATGAAGATTTGATGTCGAAGTTGACCTTATTCGTGTGTTTTCGTTTGAGAACACAGGATTAAGGCCCATTTCAGCCAAAATCGAAGGCTTGAGGGGTGATTTCAAGATTTGTTCCGGCTATTCCGTAGGTATTTTCATCTTTCTGTTTCCTTCCTTCATTTTTATTCTTCTTTTGTTTCGTTTAAGGTTCCAGTCTTCATCTTCTCACCTCGTCTCTTCTGATTGTCTCTATTGTTTTCATTTTTGAATCCTTTCTGTTTGCATGGCTTAAATTAAAGTTAATAATTCATGTTTATTTTAATTTCTTTGTTTCTTCGGTGTTATTTCATTGTCTTTTTTTTGGTTTTCAAATAAAAAGAAGTTCTGAGTTCCCCTTGGGAAACCCATGCGGGGCTCATTAGATTCAGGTCTCATGAATTTGAGTTCTAAAATCAGAAAGCCCAAAAGGGGATTCGACCTGGATTTACAGACCCATAACACTTCGAATTGGGTCAATTTGACCCATATCTGGTCTGGTTTGAGAGGTAAAAAGCAAGGGTTTGAGGGGTAATCTGGGAATTCTAGGTGAAAAGAATCTTTATAACTGATTTAGGAAGCTGCTAGGAAGGTGCATTTGGCACTTACTTGAAAAATCTGATTTTTACACTAGGGGTACTTGAGCAAAAATGAAAATACAAAAGGTTTAAAGTGCAAAACTAATTTCATTATTGCTGCCCTAAAAGCTTGCCTATAAAGGCACCCTTTCTTCTTTAACAAAGAGATTTTTTAGAGCAAAAAAGTCTCGTAGAATTAAAAACGTTAANCAAAAATCACGTGCTCACAGCTGCCCCTCTTTGCCCGGAAACACGAAGAGTTTTCGTGCAAAGATAAGTGAGCGAAAACGAGCGATTTTTGCCCGTTCGCATATTCCGTGTGAAGCATTTTTTTTAAAAAGAGTTGACCGCACCCTGCTTCAAAGGTTGCCTACATATCCTGGGCTAAACAGGAATCAGGTCAGTGTAGTTCGGGAAGGTTTGGTAGCTGGGACTACCAGGAGCTGTGATTTCACTGTTGTTGCTGCTGCTACTGCTCGCTGACCTCCTTATTACACCGTGTTAAAATAAAAAGAAGCTAGCCTAAGCTATGATCTACGAATTACAAAAGAGTCCTATCTTTGTCTTCTAACTTGTTCTTGTGTTGCCTTGAACTTGTATCTTGTAATCTTCCGATGGTATTCCTGTTGTTGTCTTGCATTGTGATTGGCGATATTGTTGCCATTCCTCCGAATGCTGCTTGATTGTTACCTTTTGAAATATGTGTCCATTTTACAGGCGGGCTCCTGGTTGCCGACGTTTGAAAAGTATTCCCTTGTTCTCCAGGTGGGCTCCTGACTGCTGCAAAACAAACAAAGAAAATTTTCTGCCCCAGTTTGGTGACTGGGTACAACATGTTATCAAATATTAAAAGCTAAAATTGAATTGCACTTCCCTCGTTCTACAGGTGGGCGCCTGACTGCTGAACTTGAAAAGTATTCCCTTGTTCTCCAGGTGGGCTCCTGACTGCAACAAAATAAACAACAAAGAAAATTTCTGCCCCAGTTTGGTAACTGGGTACAGCCTGTTATCAAATATTAAAAATTAAAAGCTAAAATTGAATTGCACTTCCCTTGTTCTCCAGGTGGGCGCCTGATTGCTGAACTTGAAATGTATTCCCTTGTTCTCCAGGTGGGCGCCTGACTGCTGAACTTGAAAAGTATTCCCTTGTTCTCCAAGTGGGCTCCTGACTGCAACAAAATAAACAACAAAGAAAATTTCTGCCCCAGTTTGCACTAGGAAGATTTGTGAGTTTGTTAGCAAAATATAGATCACCTAAGCTATTGATGCAATGATGAGAATAAAATTAAGGACTTGATTGGAATGTACGTCTCTTGTGAGTAAAACCAAGGACTTTTGACTAGCAACTTCATTAGACTAGGTCTTCTATCTTAGGAGAAAGATTCATCAGACTAAGATTTAGATCCTAGGAGAAAGTTCATCAGACTAGGTCTTCTATATTAGAAGAACAATTCATCAGACTAACATTGTGATCCTAGGAGAAAATTCATCAGACTAAGTTGTCTATCTTAGGAGAAAGATTCATCAGACTAAGATTTTGATCCTAGGAGAAATTTCATCAGACTAGGTTTTCTATCTTAGGAGAAAAATTCATCAGACTAAGATTTCGATCCTAGGAGAAGATTCATCAGACTAGGTCTATTTTCATTATCTTAGGAGAAACATTCATCAGACTAAGATGTCGACCCTAGGAGAAAGTTCGTCAGACTAGGTTTTCTATCTTAGGAGAACAATTCATCAGACTAAGATTTAGATCCTAGGAGAAAGATTCATCGGACTAGGTTTTCTATCTTAGGAGAACAATTCATCAGACTAAGATTTCTATTTGGAGAAAGATCCATCAGACTAGGACTTTTCATCCTAGGAGAAAAAAATGTGAAAAGCAATGGCAGCATTTTATGCACGCTAACAAGACAGGCAAGGGCGAAGATTTAAAAAAACTCCCCTTTTGTCGGCTCTCCTCTTCTTCCTTTTTTTTTTATTGTTGAACCAACTTTCTTGCACTGCTTTGTTCCTGTTTCAAACAAAGAAAACTTGTGAGTTTAAAATGTGATGGTTAGTTTGTGGCCTTGAACTTTGAGGCCGGCTGCTTCTGCATTTGCCAGGATGACTGATTTCCACTCGAAGACCTTGCTTGTTCCCGATATCCTCCACTTGTTGCATTGTATGAACTGGCATCCCCAACCCTTATGTCTCATATGAATCCCAAAGCACATCTATTGCTCCCACTTCGTGTACATGATGTTCTTTCTTGACTTAATCACTGGCCTCGGCCTTGAAGTTGTATTGTTCCTTCACTTGCCTTGATAACCGATTCTCACTTGGAGACCTTGCTAACCACTTTCCTTAACGCAGAAAATACCTCTGATCCGTTCACCAAGCACCCTCCATCTGATATGTACCAAACCTTTCATGTTTCAATGAAAATACCTTTGATCCATTCACCCCAGCCCCTTCATTTGTTGCGTTGTTCATGAATTGACAAATACCAAGCCCTTGCATTTCACAAGGATCCCAAGGCATGCAGATTGTTGCCAGCTCAGTGTGCCTGCTGTTTTTCCTGACTTATGACGATTTGATATGCTGGCCAAATCCTGTTTTGTTCAATTGGAAAGCTGGTGGCAGATTTTGAAGTCATTTCTCACTTGTTATGACCAAATTCACTCAGGATGAGGAAGTAAACAAGACGAAAGGAACAGAGTAGAGGACAATGGAAAGAGATGATTCCTAACAAGAAAACTACAACGTAGAAACCTATCGGATATGGACACCGACTCTGATGACCTTGACATGCATCTACAGCCTATTCTGTCAAGCAAATCGGATATTCAGCTCTTGTTGTACCTTTTTGCCGTGAAACTGGGATTCAAAGCTCCGCTTATCCGATTTGAATCACAATTCTTTTTCGACTTGTAGTGCCCGAAGGGTTTTCACCATCAAGCCTCTCTCATTTTGGTCTTTCTCTTATCTCACTATCGCCTTATGGTGCCTGTGAAGGTTTTCACCAATAAGACTCTCTCATTTTGTTTTCTCTCAGCTTTCATCGCCTTGTGGTACCCGTGGGGCATTTATCATCAAGACTCTCTCATTATTCATTTCCCTTGTTTGGACCGGAGTGTTGCCCCTGATATGGTTCACCTTTACTCGCTTGAACCGGCATCTCTCGAAGATTGATCAGAAGGTCTTTCTCTGGACCGTAATGCAGGCTTTTGGACAAGGTTAGGAAGAAAGGGTATCAAAGGCTCAAAACAATTCAACACGGGCTCAAAATTACAACTTTCGGAATCAGATTTCTCACAACAATCATAACCTCGCCCCCAATTGTTTTCTTGGGGACTTTTGGATTTTTATTTGGTGTGACTGAACCTCAGAGATGCTGCCTACATACCCTTTCGGGATCAAGTCAAACGTAGTTCAGGTCATAGAACTACGTTCGTTGTTGCGATCTTTTCTTTTCTTCCACTTTTCTTTTCTTTCCTTTCACTTCTTTTCTTTTCCTTTTCTTTTCTCTCTTTTTTTTCTGTTTTATTCTCTATTCTTTTCCTTTGTTTTTTTTCTTTTCCCTTTCTTTTTCCTTTTCTCTTCCTTTCTTTTCTGTTTTTTCTTTTCCTTTTTCACTGTTTTTCTCTTGTTTCTCCATTTTCTTTCCCTGCTCGGGCTTACGAGTTTTATTATTGATTCCGAAAGAGGGGTATGCAAGAAAATAACCGAAGCTCAAAGGGGTAACAAAGGATAAAGTGTTTGGATAGCAGAACAAAATGCCTTCGTCATTCCAATCTCCAAAACACGCCAAGTACAAATTACGCAATTAAACAAACTGAGGAAAACATAGGTAACATTTTTTGATTGCACCAGAATTACTAACGGTATCCACACATTTGCCTTTTGCATTTGTCAATTATCCAGCACCATTTGGACAACAGTCTCGGTACCACGAGCGGCCCCTGTAGACTTGGGGAAAAATTGCCTTTGGCTTCAAACCGATGCGGCATGATGCATTTTCCACAGTATTTCTTTATGTTGCGTCTGACCCAGTTTCACACAATTTGGGCTTGAAGTGATCTTAAAATGCCCTTACTTATTGCCCTCGAATGTCCTTACATTGTCAATATTGTTTCATTGCTTCATTACTAAACTGACTTTTAAAACCAGGCTGAGAATTATGCGTGCATGTCACCAGAACCAGCATGAACAGAATTGCAAAAGGAGAAGAAAACTAAACAAAATGACTAGAAATGGCAGGAAATAGAGAATTGCATTAGACTGACGGTGAAAGGGTTTAAACAACGAAACAAGCAAACTAGACTAGAGTTACAACCCTTGAACAAACCTAAACAGCACTACACAAGCTACTACGACGAGACAAACAAGACAAAATGAGAGGATAGAAAGGGTTTGAGTCGCAAGACAATGTCCGGATTACAACCCTGAAATAACCCGGACAACAGAAATGACAACAAAATAAACCACCAAAACTCCAAGAGATGGAGCGTCTTTCCAATTACCAAGTACGGCGTCTTAGCCACTGAATTTCACACCAAGATTGCTGGAATTTTCACAAGACTTCATCATGTTGTTCTGAGCAAACTGCCACTGGGTTTCTTCTGCCGGCTCATTCTCACAATCAATCATACCCACCATATGCGTCTCATTGTGCACAGGAGATGGATCTTGGCCAGTGTTTGTTGCATCTGGATTTTGCACGACGATGTCGCCTGCATCAATAAGCTTTTGAATTGCTTTCTTCAGATTCCAACATTTCTCTATGTCGTGCCCCAGGGCACCTGAGCAGTATGCGCACTGTTGAGAAGGATCGAACTTCTTTGGAGGAGGGTTCGGCACTCTTATCTGAATTGGCTTCAACATATCCAGTGTCCTTAACCGCTAGAACAGAATGACATATGATTCTCCCAATGGAGTGAAGGTCTTCTTCTTCCGAAACCTCTCATTCTTAAACGCTGGATTGGGCCGAAAACCTGATCCGGGGTGTTTTTGGGAAGCCCGCGGGGGTAGATGGGCATTATTTTGAGCTGGGTACTGTGATGTGCGACTTTGGGATTTCTGTGGAGAGAAGTAGCACAAGGATAACCACGGGGGCGATGTCGAGGCTGGAAGTGTTGATCAGGAAAACCTATCGGATCGTCTTTTCCGTTCCTCTTTCTTCCAACCAAGCTTACTGGTATGTTCTGAATGGCTTCCGAACAACTCACGATTTTGCCTGACTTGATTCCTTCTTCCACTAGCTCCCCATTTTTAACACATCATTGAAAGGCTTACCCAGGGCCGGGATCAAATGACTGTAGTAGGTGGGTCCCTGGGCCTGTAGAAAAAGCTTAACCATTTCTTCTTCGCTGATCGGGGGACTGACTCGAGCAACTTGCTCCCTCCATCTGAGCCCAAACTCATTAAAGCTTTCCTCCGGCCTCTTTTCCATCTTAGATAGCGAGGTGCGGTCTGGGGTAACACTTGATTTGCATTGAAAGTATCGGACAAAGTCTTGAGCCATATCACCCAATGTAAGCCACTCATCGACATTTTGACGACCATGCCAGTCCAAAGCTTCCCCAGTTAGGCTTTCACTGAAATATGCCATCATCACGTCATCTTTCTCTCCAACAATCCTCATTTCGTTGCAATAGACCCTCAGGTGGGCTACCGGATCTCCATGCCCATCATACAAGTTGAAGTTTGGTACTTTGAATCCTGCGGGCAGGCGGGTATCATGTGGCACAATCAGTCTCTTGCAAGTCATGCTACCCTGACCTCCCACTCTTCGCTTGTCCCTTAAGGTATGTTCTGTGCTTGTCCACTTCCTGGGTGTCTCATCTCGTCCTTCTCTTCCTGTAACCTTTTCATTTCTAGCATGGAGCTCATCCCGGGAGCTCTTCTTGTATGAATCAAGGACCCTGTGGGCAACCTCTGGAGGGTGAAATTGGGCATTACGAGCTTCGAATGGGTGTTCATTATTTGGGGTAATGGATATGACAGGAGGGCAATTTTGGGGAGAAGTGACTGAAGGATGATCGATGGAGCTACTACGGTAGTTGGGACGAGTGTGATAAGCGGGTGTATCTGGAGGATCATCTGGTATTGTGTTGGGAGTTTAGGTAAGGGTAGCATCCGGGAAAATTGATGGTGGCGGGGGTGGCGCCTTTCCAGTCATCCAGGCTTGATACATGTTTGTCATGTGTTGTCTCAGCATCCGCACCTCTTCAACCAACCCATTATCCCGTTCCACCAACTGTTGTCGAGTACCGGTATCAACCAACTCAGTTCTTTTGTTGTTTGCCATTGCCTTTTGTCCTCGTGTTGTAAAGAAGAGTTACCACTTTCAAACCACAAACCAACCACCTTTCTAAAATGACATGACAAAAGGAAACCATCACGTTAGCGTTAGGGCATTTAACATATTGGTACCCGCACATTTGGGGAGTGAATGCACCTAGGCAGTTAACAGTTCCTATTATGCTTTTGATCGGTCGCATGCGTCATCCCGGCCTTTTCATTTTTCTTTATCTGCCATGCCCTTCCTCTCATTCTTTTGCTTTTCTCTCTTATTTTTCCCTCTTTCCTTCTTTTCCTTTTACCTTGGTTTTTCCTTGTTCCTATTCGCTCCTTTCCTCAAAATTGTTTTTCCCGCTCTTTTCTTTCCTTTGCTCCCTTTTTATTTTCTCTTGTTTGCTTTTGTTTGGTTTCTTATTTTCATTCCCTCTTTTGTTTTTCTTTCCTTTCTTGTTTTTCACCTCTTTCCTTTCATTCTTTTCTTGTTTTCCCTTTTTTTCATTTAGTTACGGTCGAATCCTATGGAGATTGCCTACGTATCACGACCCCGCGTGAATCAGACCGAGCGTAGTTCGTGAAGAATAAATGTAAAGTAGAAGCAAAATGTTTTTTGGGAATTTCAATTTTATTGATAGCAAATAAGACTCAAAACAACTAACAGACTCTAATGCAGAAAAGAACTACAGACTCCACCATCCCTATTCCATTTTAAACGAAAATACAGACTCAATCAACTGACTGACTTTTAACGAAAAGGAAATACAGACTCAAATGAGCAACTCTAGTAGAAAAGGAAATACAGACTCGAAAGACAAACTCTGGTAGAAAAGGAAATACAGACTCAAAAGACAATCATGAATACATTAAAGCTCCTGGTGCCCGCGGGACATCGTTCGGTCTCGCCACGGGCCTATATGCAAGTTCCCCTTATTTTGAACCGTGCTCATCCTGCACATTTATTAAGGTGATTTAATCACTTATTTTGACCTAAAAGAAAAAAATGACACTATTTTTTGTTCAAATTTCCAATTTTAACACAAATGGCCGGTTTTGCAGTTACGGCCTTTCAGCACTTCGGGGAGAAGATTTTAAGGCCGTGCCTGCTAACCGTTGAAATTGACTCAGGGTGGCTGTTCTTGCCAAAACAGCCTTCCGGCGCCTTTTTTGGGGACATTCGGCTTATTTTAAACAAGAATAGCGGAACCCGACTTATTCATGACGAAATTAAAAAATTTGGCATTTTTGACTATTTGAAAAAGGGGAGGTTGGACCCGATGAGGGTTGCCTACGTATCTCACATCCGGTGAGAATCAAACCTGCGTAGTTCGGGCAAATAAATCTAACTATTTTGAAACAAGACTCTTTTTGTTTTGTTTTTGTTGGCAAATACACTATTTCTAAAAGCAAGACACTTTTTATATCTTCTTTTTTAGTGGCAAATAAACAACTAATTTCAAAATAAAACTCTTTTTTTTCTTTTGTTTTTTTCAAAAATCCGGCAGCATTTCGGCACTACTTGGACATTGGTTTTTCTAATATAGGTAATTAACTCTCTACACTGCTATTTTCTCTTTTTTCTCTTTTTGTTTTTTTTTTTCAATTTTTCCCAGATATTCAAAGTCGGTCAGCATGCGAGCCCAAAACAGATAAATGCACAAGTAGGATGCATCAGGATGGTCCATTATTCCGGGTACACCTGTCTTAGACGGACCCAACCCCTGTGTTGAGTCCCCTAAGTCAAAATGCACGTGATGCAGATAAGCATTCCTACTAGGGATCCGGCATGAGGTCAAGTTATGCTTGGTTCAAAACTTGGATATAGGTTCTAGACTGTATACCCGAGCGGACAACTCGAGTCGAGGAGGGGGCTACGTACCGGGAACCAAAAGGCCATCCGGCTTAGTAACTTGTCCGGCCTCTTTCTTATTTCAGGGTATTGACACTAACAGAATAGGGAGTCTCAACCAGTAAGAACATCCCCGGAGGTGAGAAGAGAAGGGTTTCGGCACAGTTTATATACAGTTCAAATAACGTCAAAGCGGTAAAAAGCAATATTTTGCACATTTAGCATGAAACATGTAGGAAAATCAGATAAAGCCAAATAGAACAATATATCTAAGCTCGAATTCTGAACCCTGAACAAAAATTCTGGGTTTTTATCCCCAGCAAAGTCGCCAGAGCTGTCACACCTCCTTTTTCCCTACACCCCCGGAAGGGTGTAAAGGAGTTTTTTCAATTAAAGGACAATCGGAACGGGATTTATTATTAATGTTCAGAGTCGCCACTTGGGAGATTAATGGTGTCCCAAGTCACCGATTGAATCCCGAACCGAGGAAATTATGACTCTGTTAACAGTCTGCGAACCAGAAATCCGAGTAAGGAATTCCGTTAACCCGGGAGAAGGTATTAGGCATTCCCGGATTTCGTGGTTCCAGCACGGTCGCTCAACTGTTGTATTTGATTTTATCTAATTTCAAAACGTGTTCTAACCTATGTGTCTTTTATTAGTAGCCCGCTTTTATTATATATTTATTTTTAATAAGAATTGCAACGTCGTGAAAATGTATCTCGAACCACGTCACACCAGTGCACCCGTAGCTTTTGACGCATTTCGACTTTGTTGAGATTTAGATTTGGGTCACATAAATGTGCACTCGTATTTAGGAAGGTAATATTATTAAAATACGCGCCTAAAGCAACTACGCGTTTATTATCTTTGGGGAAAACCGTGAAATCCGTTAGACGGTTCACCCGAATTCTAAGTATTTTTATAGCATTTATTGAGGGCCCCGCAATTTGTTTGTTTTGCTTAGCGAGTCTCATCTCGTCATTTTTATTAAAAGGCCAATCCTAAAGCAAACTAGAATTTTCTATTTGTTTGTCTCTAAAGACCAATTAATTCACAAATATAAATTCGGGCCTCGAATTCAAGTCCGAATTCAAACAAAAGGGAAGACCCTTCTAGCTTGAACCCGCTACCTAATTCGAAATCCAATTTTAATATTTGTGAATTAATTACCCATATTCCTAATTGATTAACATTGTTTGGAAACCATTATATTTCAACCAGTTCAGGCCTATTAAACAAATAAAGGACAGGCCAATTGTAGATCCGGGCCCAGGTCCAAACGCATACATGATTGAAATAAGACCTGGGCCGTCTGTTAAAGTCCTGAGACTCTACTATAGAGATGGGTTGTTTAGCCCTACCCGTTAAAATCAAATTCCAACCCGTTCAGCTTAAGAAATTTCACTGAAATTAAAATCAAATTCCTGCCTATTCACGTTAATTAATGAACATTGATCACTGAAATTAAAATTCAGATTATTTCATTTGTTTACTGCCGATGAATTCTTGGACACTACTAAGTGAAAGACAATTAAAAACAATGACAATACTACACAAATGGACTAATCATATTTGAATTAACTCAGCAGACTATTTACTTGCAAAGATGTGAAATTACTAATATCATCTATTGCAACACGATGTTATTTAAGACGTTTTTTCAGTTTGAACTCATAATTAACATTGGATATCATGTGCTAATCTCGCAATCAATTATGGATTCAAACTAATTCTGATTTTTTATAAGATAAACAAATGTGAACACTCCAGTCTAACTTTAACATCTAAACTAACAAATTTAAATGGGCTCACACCTGTAACACACAACACCTCTTAATCAACATGCTTTTAAGCAATTCACGAACCAATTGACACGAGATCAACTAACACAAGCTTATTCTATTTGACTTGGTATGAAATTAACTACAATTAACACTTCACAAATACATGAATCAGATAACAGAGAACTAACTACGGCTACTACTCAACTCGAGAAAACAGATTTATATGAACCTAAATATAACTATTCGCAGTCCAGTTAATACAAATTCAATAGTCCAAACAATTGTTCTAATTACGATTAAATATGAACAGTTAAACTAAACATTAAAAAAAACTGGTCAAAAAATCCAAACAGAGCCCAGATAAATAAATCAAGCTGCTTCTTCATTGATTCTCTCAAATAATTCATACACTCCAGATCAGTATAGGTAGTGCATATGTACCTGGATTTTTAAATCACAGCAAGAGGAAGTAGGAGTCAGCAGGAGCAGATGAATAGCAACAGCAATCTAACACTTAAAACAGCCCAGGAAATAGATTGATCCGCTCAGGAATGTTTAAATCAAACAGGATTTAGCAGATGCACTTCAACACAGCACCAACTCCAACCAGAAATGTATATAGATGGACCAACAACCAACAGAAACACCCCAGAACTAGACTCAGGCAATCAAATCTAACTTGAACTCAACCAGCACACTTCAAACTACTCAAAATCACCAGAAAATGAACTAAGAGAGGCTTGACTATCAATTAAACTTGAAATCAAAATGCAATCAGCAATGAAACAGTGATTTTGGATTTTTCTATTGGATTTCTATTGTTTTTTTTTTGTTTTTCTGTGTAAAACTAAGATCTAGAAGAATATTTTTGAACTTTCTAAGATTTGAAATTCAAAATGCAGGATCAGATTTGTAAAGAGGATTTTTGGGGGGAATTTTGAGGCTGAAAAACTTCTCATGCAAGGCAAATGAATGCCTATTTATAGGTAAACTTAGGGTATAATTTCAGGTTTTCACTTTACCCTTTAGTCCCTATCTTAATTCCATTTTTACCCCTTGTTTCTTGACTTGTTACACAAGTAACTACCACTATTTTTGTGAATTTCAGTTTAAAACCCCTTCTAGAAAGTTCTAGGGGGTTCTATTCTGATTTTTCTACCCTTAGAATTCCTATACTACCCTTGTATTAATTCTGAAATTACTATTTCTAATAAAACTACCCTTTTCCATACCTATACTACCCTTATTTGCCACCTGAAATTACTAACTTCAGTTAACTAAACCAGCCCCTTACCCTTAGTTAAAACCTTACTAAAGTTTAATTCAACTAGACTACTTAACTATATCCAAACCTTAAACCTAATTAAAACTCTGAACTAATCAATACCAAATAACACTACCATTGAATTAACCACTAACAAATAAAATCATAAACTGAAATCAAACAGACAAAAACAAACTAAAATTTTATTTGAACAGATTAGAAGGAATTCAAACTTTATACTGCTGAGCTGAAAATCTCTTTTAAGCATATAAAAATTAACTAATTACTGAATCAGGTCAAATACCAAATTAAACTTCACATGAAAAGAACAAAGAGAAAGCCTAATTATACTAACGACCAATTAGCATTTGAGCGTTTAACCAACAAAAACCAAAATCGAATCAGAACTTTAAACAAAAGAAATTAAAACTAACCCTAAAAAGATTACCCTAAACATTCATAACAATCGTAGAAACAAACTGAAATTAAAACTATTCTCGATTGAACAAAACAATGAATCAAACTAAAAACTAAAGAAAAGGAAGAGAAGAAAACTCACTGGAATTCGGGCCTTCATAACAACTTCTCGAAATCAACTTCAAATTAATATTATACGTCCATTTCATAGGAAATAGACCTATAATATTAATCTGAGTTTACTCGATTTGAAAAATCAATCAGAACAGCCAGAAACGTGTGAACCCTAGATTCAAAATTCGTCCAGTTTCAACGGGGTTTGAAGGGATTTGGTTAAGGATTAGGGGTGAGGGAGGTCCAGGGATTGTAGGGTGTGAATTTGGGGAGGTTTGGACGAACTAGGGTTTTTGGCCGGACTTTAGATCTAAGATTCGAGACAAATGGCTAGGATTTGAAGAATATGGTCTTGGGGGTTGGAAAGAGGAGGAAAAGGGGAGTAGGTGGTGAAATTTTGGGAGGATTTGGGGCTTCGCCGCCGGCGGCGACGATTTCCGGCCGGCGGCGAGCGGCGGAGATGTGGTGGAACAGTGGTGGGGACACGGC
>NC_031989.1:61924299-62051766 GCF_001879085.1 Nicotiana attenuata
TTTCTCTTCTTTGCTTTGATTTTTTAATTTGATTTTTGTATTTTGCTTCCTGATTTTATTATGTAAAATAAAAGACCCAATTAAAATCTAAGAGTTATACTAATTTAAATTTACCAACATTAACTAATTCCTAAATTTAAGAAGAAACTTAAACCAACAAAGTGTAAAATGGTAAAATTTAAAATGTAAAAAGACTATTTTTGTTATTTTCTCTTATTTTAGTAATATTAATTAACTAGTAACACTAAACATATAAAATCGAATTCTAAATGCAAATGCACTATTTTTATACCCTTTTATGAATTATGGCAACTAAAATGCATACAAGACACAAAATCATGCAATTAATTCCTAAAAATTCAAATAATAAAGAAAAATTCTAATTCTAAGGAATTTTATAGGAGTAATTTAAGCGTGGCAAAGATCACATGCTCACACTTGAAGAAGCCCACAACTCTAAATACACTATACATCCTGGATCCACAAAAATGTACCATGACCTGAAGCAATTTTATTGGTGGGAAGATATGAAGAAAGATGTTTCTAACTTTGTTTCTAGTTGTTTGACTTGTCAGTAGGTCAAGGCTGAGCATCAGCGACCCGCAGGACTACTACAACAAGTTGAGATTCAAGAGCGGAAATGGGAAAGAATTAATATGGATTTTGTCACCGGTCTACCACGAACTCTTAGAGGTTATGACTCTGTATGGGTGATTGTAGATCGGCTGATGAAATCAGCACACTTTTTGCCAGTAAAGACTACATATGGCGGAGTGAGGTATGCACAGATATTTTAAATGAAATTGTCCGACTTCATGGAATTCCAATATCGTTCATCTCTAATAGAGGATCACAATTTACCTCACACTTTTGGAAATCTTTTCAAGAAGCATTGGGTACACGAGTAGATCTTAGTACTGCATTTCATCCACAAACAGGCGGGCAGTCTGAACGTACTATACAGATCTTGGAGGATATGTTGAGAGCTTGCATTCTTGAGTTTGGAGGTAGTTGGGATGCTTATCTACCTTTAGCTGAATTTGCTTACAACAATAGCTTCCAGTCCAGTATTCAAATGGCACCGTAAGAAGCATTGTATGGTAGAAGATGTCGTTCTCCTATCGGATGGTTTAAAGCTAGTGAGACTAACTTATTGGGAAATGACTTAGTACAAGAAGCTATGGAAAAAGTCTAGTTGATCAGACAGAGATTGCTTACAGCTCAAAGCAGACAAAAGTCTTATGCTGATAAGAGAATAAGAGATTTAGTGTTCACAATTGGAGACAAAGTGTTCCTACGAGTCTCTCCTATGAAAGGTGTGATGCGGTTTGGGAAAAAGGGCAAGCTGAGCCCCGGGTTTATAGGACCGTATGAGATACTAGACCGAGTGAGAGATGTGGCTTATCGTTTGGCACTTCCTCCTGAGTTGTCCTTTATTCATCCAGTATTTCATGTCTCAATGCTAAGAAAATGTATATCTGACTCATCTCAGGTGCTTGAAGTACCAACTATACCGCTTGATGAGAAGTTGTCTTGCGAGGAAGAGCCGATGGCAATTGTTGATAGACAAGTAAGAAAGCTACAGTCAAAAGAAATTGTGTTCGTTAAAATTTTATGGAGAAATCATGCCGTTGAAGAAGCTACCTGGGAAATAGAGGATAATATGCGAGTCAAGTAGCCCCATTTGTTTCAGTCTACAGGTACGTACTTGAGTTAAATTCGGGGACCGAATATCATAAGGTGGGGAGGATGTAATACCCTATATTTTTCATAAGGGTGTATTGGTCATTAGCAAAATAATAATAATAAGAAACTAACTTTAGAAAAAACAACAAAACAAATCAAAAAAAAAAGAAAAAAAGAAGAGACAAGTAAAGAAAAGGGGCTCTGGCCAAATCAAAAGAAGAAAAAGAAAGGTCTATTGGTGTAACCAAACCAGAAGCAAAAGAAAAATGTTTTAAAAAAAAAAAAGAGAAACCCCTAGCCAACGCCAAACATCAAGGCACGACAGAAGCATCAACAGAGAAAAACGAAAAGGGGGAAGGTTTCTGGTGTTACCTTAGTGCCAAATACCGTTTCCATTTAAACATTGGTATATATTCTGTAGTCTCAGTGATAAGCCTAGGTAATTGCATATATTTTTCCGTCTTATGAAACAAAGTTTTTATACATGATTCTTCGCGAGACTAAGCAAATATAATGAGGGATTTGAGTCTGAGTTAGAAGAGGAGGTTAGGAACTAAGAGAAATCCATAAACCTTTTCATAAATTAAGCGGGTATATTATATGGATAGGTTGGAGTTGATAGATTAATAATTACTCATCCCGTGGGTGAATATAATTCGGCGAATTAAGATTCAAATATGGAACCTCGAGGGTTGAGTATTCTAAATTAGCTATGAATTATCATAAACATAGAAATTAGCATGAGACCGATATTATGTAATTATAGATTGAATTGGAGGAATTTGTACGAATTGCTCGAGGTGAAGCATTTGGAATTTCGGCACGAGTGAGTAGTAATCTTACCGCAATTTGTGTTTTCATAACTTGCATGATTTACACATGATTTTTAATATGAATATGTTACCGATTATTTTGAGTTGCATGTGGGACAAGTCATTTACTCGATATGATACCGAAATAGTTATTTGAGATGATTACCGTTGTTTTAAATATTTTGCTGTCACTAGATATGTTTTACTGTTACTTGAATTTTACTGTTATCTAAACGAAATTACATGATTTGATTAGAACCGAAATGCCCTATATTGTTTTAAAATATTTTCCTATGAGTATATACGGATACAGAGACATGTATAAATGGGAGTAGACTTTGAGGGATCCCGTAGCTAACAGCGGGTTCGTTAGACCTGGTGCACCTTGTATTTACCGATTATAGAGTACAGTTATAGCCCTCGCTAGTGCGAAGGTAGAACAAGCATACCGTTACCAATTTCCCTCGAGTAGGGACTACCGTTATATTTGACTTCTTGTAAAGAAGTCTACAATTATACCGATTACATGATACGTTCATTGAAACCTCCCAAAATATGAATATGGATATTATACAGTGGTTACCGAGCTTATTACTGAAATGCTAATTGTATTATACTACAAGAAGAGCATGATGAGACTGAAAATTATTTATTGTTTCTGAAAGGGCATTTTTATGATATTTGTTGTTTGAGATACTAGCATGTTTTCTAACTTGTCCCCAAATAAAAACGGTTGTGGTTAAGTGTTATTACTCACTGAGCTAGAGACTCATTCCCCGCTAACTTTTTTTTACTGAGACAGCAGTTGACGCGGGCGAGGATTTCGTTAATTAGAGCGCACATGTTGATAGTTCTTGGTGAGCCTCGCACTTGTTCGCGTGGGCGGAGATTTTATTTATTGTTATACTCTTCTCTTTGAACTCTTAGAGTCGCTCCATAGTCATTATTTTAGTGTCATGAGTATTCTTTTGTTATTATAGTCTTATGTTGAGTATTGTTCTCATTTATCAAAGTTGGAGATAAATTAGTATTTCTAGTGGTTAGTTGGTGGTTTAGTTATGGTGGAGACTTGTTTTGGTTAATCGACATGTTGTCAATTGTTTGGTATGATATTAGGATGTTTGGTTGTTGATTTGAGATAGGAAAATTTTTAGGATGGTCCAAAAACAGGGGAAACTCTGTCCGATTTTCTGTAAAATTACCGATGAGGCTTACTTGGGAGCACTTGCTCCTAAGCGCCGGTCACGATTCTAAATTGGGTCGTGATAAAATATCTGACAAAAATACCCTTGCGGAGGTTGTGCAGCCGCATAATTCTGAGTGCAGCAGCACAATTCTGAGTGCGGTCCGCGTTCTTCAATTTTGGATCTGGGTTGAGCTGAGCTTCTGCGGACCGCATAATTTCGATCGCTGCCGCACAAGAGACTTCCGCAGCGGCACAATTCTTACACGGACCGCACTTCTTTCTTTTGCTCAAATTTTAAGCTCTCTGAACCTCATTTACGCGGTCCGCGTAATTTCAATCGCGGCCGCACAGTGACTTTCGCGGCTGCACATTTCTTGTGCCGTCCGCGCTCATCTTTTTGCTCAAAAATCACACTCTATGAATCTCCCTTATGCGGACCGCATAATTATGCTCGCGGCCACATCATGGCTTTCGCGGCTACACAATATTTGTGCGGTCCGCGTTTCAGAATTCTTTTCCCAGCCATGGTCTTTGTTCAACTTTTAACTCCTTTGTGAGTTGATTAAGGTTCCTTTGGCTCATTTTGAATTCTTGCAAGCAAGCATATTTCATTAGTTTTCGGGAATACCTTCAAGAATTTTTGGCCTAAAACACAAGTAAAAGAGAGAAAATAATCGGTTAAAATCCCTACTTATCAACTCTCCTATACTTAAGCTTTTGCTTGTCCTCAAGCAAATAAGGTAATTCTCACCTCCACTAAAACAAAAGGATATTTCAGCTGGCCTAAGGTGAATCAATCATTCATCAATTGGGACTAAGAATTACCCTCAACATAAATGAATTATCAACAACACCATGTTTTGACCTTTTGAGTACCATAGTTCTAATGTGACACTAGAGCATCAAGAGTTGACTTAATTCAACAAGGAAGCTTGCTCTATTCCGTAGGTCATTGTGGAACCCAAACTCCTTCTCCTCTACTCTCCATAAGCAAATCTCACTTTAGAATGTAGCACTCAAACACGGATTGTGAAGAAGTACTCTCATCTCTCTCAAAAGAATGACACAAGTCCGGCTCTAAGTACCATAAGCTTGCCCCTTATATAAATCACCACTGATGTAAGCTCACTCAACTCGAAATCATATAGGGCTTTTGTGGGAATGTAATGAAGGCATTTGGATCAAGGTAGGACTTATCGGCATATGATGGTTTCATCTTTCCTTAAGCACTCCATTTTCTCATTTCGGCTCATACTTTCTTGACTCTTTAAGTCATTTCCTTTTTTCTTAGGGGAACTAGAGAGACACACTGTCACTCTTTCTTGCTCATGACAATCATTTTTCTCCTTTTCTAATAATTCCATGCCTTTCATCATTGTTTTCTTTGAATCCCTTCAACTTTCTACCTTATTCACTTTCTTTTTGACATATTTCTTTTTGGCCTTTCTTTCTTTTCTTTGACTTCCCTTTTCTTCATTTCTTTTTGTTCTTTGTACCTTTTATCACTTTCACATTCCTCGCCTCTCCCCCAAACTTATTCTTTTGCCAATTGTCTATCAAGAATGCCAAGGAAAGATCGGGTGCCAAGAGATGGTCATTATAGAACGGGTAAAGGCTTGTAACGTGGTTATTGAAAGAACAAGGGCTTCGGCTCAAAGGGGTTAACTAGGGATATCACATTGGTAGGCTACGGAAGATTTCAGGTTTTAAATCGGATCAAGGAGAGCCTATAATCATTTCTCAAGTTGAGCTATACTTAGAATTTCGCCTAGACACACATTCAGGGCATGTTCTAGACTTATTGGCACGAAACATGGACTTGCAATTCAATACCTCACCTCTCAAGCTGTTGGATTGTTAAAGAGAACAGAGTCGAGGGCCCACAACAACCTTAGCTAAGATTGAACATCACAAATATCTCAAAGAAACCACTCGATGATTGTTTTAGTGAACACAAGAGTCTAAAGGTCACAACTAGAGCTATTCTTTGCCAATCAACTTGTTTCTAACCATCAGGTCGAAGGTAAATGTGTTAGTACCAAGTGAAGCCTGCTTGAGACACTTTTATTCATTACTACTATATATACCAAAACATAAAGAAAACGGACTCAATCATAAGAAGGTTGTCATGCCATCCATCAATGGGAAGAGCCACCCGGTTCACACAACATCCACCTTAGGAAAGAACCATGGCATTAAGAAAACTAAAGGCTTATTGTCAACAAAAAACTTAAAAAGAAGCTAACAAATAAAAAAAGAAGCTACTAAAGTAAATAAGAAGCTATGTTGCTAAGGGAAAATAAAGAAAGAAGTTATGAAGTAAACTGCGGAAATTAAACTGAATATTTACAAACTTGAGGTAAAACGAATATATACATAAATGGAAATGAATATATACATCAAATGGTAAAAATGTATACATATCAAAGTAAAAATAAAGAAAATATACATACCAAAAGTGAAAATAAAGATAAAGAAAAATAGTGTAATGGTTATTACATACCAAATGTCATCAAATCAAAGTAGACCACCCCCCAAATGAAAAATAGCATTGTCCTCAATGCCCATAACAAATAAGAACAGGGAAAAGGGGTAGAGAGTATAGAAAACTCCCTATGTGGTCTCTATCTGCATCGGGTCCTTAACATCAGCACCATCCGTCTCCTCTAACTGGATCTCCACATCCTTTGACTGGGCGACTATGGAGTTGCTGAGCATCTGAATCAGCTCCTCAACAGTGTGTGATGTTGTGGCTGGCTCCTCAAACTGGCCGGCTGCTGCCCCTGGTGCCTCGGGCTCTACTTCATGTGTTGCTGGGATTGTCTCCTCTATGAGAAGGTCCATTGGCAAATCCCCTGCATGTGCAATCTTCTCAACCTCTTTGCTCAATTTCTTGACCGACTCCTTTTGAGTCTTTCGCAGCTTCATCACCCGCTTCCCCAAATCATTGATTATCTTCCCATGTGTATCAAGAGTCTCTCGGATCTTCTTCTGGTCGTCCAGAATCTTCTTCTGGTTGCCTAGAATCTTCTTCAATGAGTCCTCCACTGATAGAGGTACCTGAAGCGCTGTTGGGGCTGAAGATTGTGCTGACATTGCACTGGATATGGCAGACATTCTCATGCTGGGTCAAGACGACTGCACATGAATGTTTTCCACCCTTTTGCTTCAAGTTAAGGGTGGCTCTGACAATTGGCACTCCTGCTATGAGCCATGCAGGTGTTGTCCCCGGAATAGCAAGTATCTCAGCTAGCCATGGGCGAACTGACTCACCCAAGGCTAGCTTCTCCAGGTATTGCACCGCCTCAACCTCCTCAAACCCTACGTATCTGTTCAATGCTTGGCCATCAAACCGGATTTTCAAGTTCCGGACCTTCGTCACCTTAGTACCCTTTTTGATGTGGGAAACATTGGCTTAAAACTCCTTGACGGGGTATTCATTGGCATCTTGCGGATGGCCGTTGAACCATTTCCATCCTTTCTCTCCGTGAAGTGTTTTAGGAAATTTGGATTGTGCTGGCTTAGGTCTTTGGTTATTAACTTTCTCTCAAGAGTGAGCGGCCTTTGGGTCCACTATTCTTGAAACTTGGCATACGCCTTCTTACTGAAAAACCTATTAGCCCACACCTCTGGCTTCCTTGATCTAGCTAGGCCTCCCACAATTATATCACCCCCTCTCTCGTCATCCGAGACTTCATCATCATCATCTAAATTGATTGGAGCTGGGGGAGCATGTGCAGAAGAGGGTTCAGAATCTTCACTACCCTCTTCCAAACCCTCAGAGGAGGAGGACTCATCAACCAAATGAAATCTCCCCGGGAATTGTTTAGGGATTTGTTGGGACTGGACTTCCGGCTGTACTTGCACGGAGTTTCCTTCAGAAGCTTCCTCGGAGGGGACATACTCACTGGTTTCAGAAGTGTCCGGGGATCTATTAGCGGTTGTTTTCTTGCTGATAACTCATTGAAGTGCGAGAGGCAAGCTACTTTTACCTTTGCCCCGGCCTCGGGAGGGTTCTGCCCTCCCTTTTGAAGTATCACCTCGACCATGTGAACGAACCATTATCAGCAACACACAAGTAGTAAAAGTCAGTTAGAATTGGAGTTCAACCTTTGTAATTGAATTACAGTTGAAAAGAAAGGTATTGCTTCTCAGAACAGGGCAGCGCGGACCGCACAAAAGTGAGTGTGGCCGTGGACTGCCCATCGCGGACTGCACAATTTTGAGTGCGGCCACGGAGATACCAGGTTCAGACTACTGGTTCTCTAAAGACAACCAATCGCGAACCGCAAAAAACTGAGTGCGGCCGCACAACAACCATCACGGACCGCACAATTTTGAGTAAGGCCACATAAACACTTTGTTCGGTCTCTGAAGTTCAACTGTGTGGACTGCACAAAATTGGGTACTGTCACGACCCCAATTCGCCCTCCGTGAACTATCGTGACGGCACCTAGTCTCTACGACTAGGTAAGCCTAACAATTTGCGGGGAAAAAACAACAGAATAAAACAAATAAAAACTTGTAGAATAAACATAGTGAAGGTTTAAAGATGTCGTTCGGCATATACAATACAACTCTCAAACTGAAACTACATCTCCCAAAACCCGAAATCTCATGAAATCACAAGCTGTGGAATAACTACAGTGTTCTAACTCCAGAGTGTCTAAACAAAAGAAATACAGAAGGGCTAATGCTATGAAAGAGAATGGAAAGGGACTCCTCGGTCAGCGGACGCGGCAGACATACCTCGAAGTCTCTGATGGATTCCCCGCCTCAAGGGTAGTAGCGCTGAGTCGAAGTACCTGGATCTACACATGAAAAATATATGCAGGAAGGGCATGAGTACACCACAGCGGTACTCAGTAAGTGCCAAGCCTAACCTCTGTAGGGTAGTGACAAGGAAGGTCAGGGCCCTACTGATTATAGACGGAACAAAATGAGATAACACGGTATAGAATACGATAACATAATTAAATGATAACAGTGTGAACTAACACAGGGTAATAAGAATATCAACAACTATTATAGAGACAAAAATAATCACTGAAAGAACACAGCTCAGCAAAGAGATAACAACCGGGGATCTCCCAGGATACCGTCCTGTAATCCCAAATCTAAATATCCAGTGGATCTCCCAGGATACCGTCCCGTAGTCCAACTCATAGTGCCCGGGGATCTACCGGAATCCTGATCCATAGTCCCAAATGTAAATACTCAATAGTGGGGGGATGTACCGGGTGCAATCCCGTAGTTCCAATGTAAAAGTGCAGGGGGGTCTCCCGGAATACAAATCCGTAGTCCCAAAGTAAAAGTGCAGGGGGATCTCCCGGAATACAAATCCGTAGTCCCAAAGTACACATACAGGGGGATCTCCCGGGATACCGTCCCGTAGTCCCAAAGTAAATGCACAGCAGCAACACGAAGAATACTCAATTAAATTCAAATTTCATACCAAGGTAAAACAGGTATTTCTAACCTAGCATGTTTCACATAATCCAAATAAGGCAGTTGAGCAGATAAGCAATTAAGTCAATTAGACATGCTTTCCCTAAGCTAACAGCTGGCTTAAATTGCAAGTAGTATAAACAGGAAAGGAAACACAATTTTAGTTACTTAATGAAAAAACCGGATTTTCAAACATTAGCACAGGTACGCACTCGTCACCTCACGTACAAGGCATTTCAAATATCAACAATACCAAATCCTAAGGGGAGTTCCCCACACAAGGTTAGGCAAACCACTTACCTCGAACCAGCTCAATCAACTCGATACCACGTTCTTGCCACGAGTACCCGACTCCAAATGGCCCAAATCTCCTCGAAGCTCTCTTGAATCCTCTCTCAAAACCTCCCAAAAAGCTCAAAAATCCGGATAAAAATGGTGAAGAAATGGGAAAATCGCGACTGAACCTTTATATAGGTTCTGGCCTAGGGTTTCCGCACCTACAGCCATTTCCTCGCACCTGCAGAGCTGCACCTACGGTCCCAGGTGCGCATCTGCGAGATTTCATTAATTGCACTGGGCCGCACCTGCGGTCTCGCAGGTGCGCTCAATCTATCGCACCTGCGGAAACTGGCTTCCAAGAACATAGCCGCATCTGCGGCTCCCCAATCGCTTTTGCGATTACGCACCTGCGGTCCCCTAACCGGAGGTGCGGTTATGACAGAACTTCAGCAACCATCAGATTTCTCCTAAATCCAAATCAACTTTCGTTAAGCACCCGAAACTCACTCAGGGCCCCCGTGACCTCAACCAAACATGTCAACCAATCCTAAAACATCATACGAACTTATTCCAACCCTCGAATCACATCAAACAACGCTAAAACCACAAATCACTCTCCAATCCAAGCCTAAGGATTTCCAAAACTTCAAATTTCCACTTTCGATGAAAAAGCCTATCAAACCTAGTCCGAATTACCTAAAATTTTGCACACACGTCCCAAATGACACAACGGACCTACTCCAACTTCCGACATTCCATTCCGACCCCGATATAAAAATCTCACTATTGAACCGGAAATATCAAAAATTGGACTTTTGGCATTTCAAGCCTAATCAAGCTACGAACCTCCAAAACACAATCCGGATACGCCCCTAAGCCCGAAATCACCCAACGGAGCTAACGGAACCAACGAAATTCCATTCCGAGGATGTCTTCACACTGCTCCGACTACGGTCCAAATTCTAAAGCGTAAACTCTCATTTAGGGACTAAGTGTCCCAAAACACTCTGAAACTCCAAACGAATCCTCCTGGCAACTCACAATAACAGAAATAAGCACGGGGAAAGCAGTTAGTAGGTGATCGGGGCATTAATTCTTAAACCGATCGGCCGGGTCGTTACATCCTCCCACACTTAAACATTCGTTCGTCCTCGAACGAGCATAGAGACATACCTGAAGTAGTGAAAAGATGAGGGTAACGGCTGCGCATATCCTGCTCGGTCTCCCAAGTCGCCTCCTCGACAGGCTGACCCCGCCACTGAACCTTCACTGATGCAATGTTCTTTGACCTCAGCTTTCGAATCTGCTTGTCCAATATCGCCACTGGCTCCTCAACATAAGATAGATCCTTCTCCAACTGGACTGAACTGAAATCCAACTCGCGCGACGGATTATCGTGATACCTCCGGAGCATCGAAACGTGAAATACCGGATAAACTCCTGCCAAGCTGGGAGGTAAGGCAAGCTCATAAGCAGCCTCCCCAACACGCCTCAATATCTCAAAAGGGCCAATAAACCTTGGACTCAACTTCCCTTTCTTCCCAAATCTCATAACGCCCTTCATAGGCGAACCCAAAGCAGAACCCGCTCTCCAACCATATAGGAAACATCACGAACCTTGCGGTCCGCGTAACTCTTCTGTCTGGACTGGGCTGTGCGAAGTCTATCCTGAACCACCTTAACCTTCTCCAGCGGATCTTGTACCAAGTCTGTGTCCAATAATCTAGCCTCACCTGGCTCGATACACCGCCTACCATATAAAGCCTCATACGGTGCCATCTGAATGCTAGACTAATAGTTGTTGTTGTAGGCAAACTCTGCCAATGGCAAGAACTGATCCCAAGACCCTCCAAACTCAATCACACACGCACGGAGCATATCCGTAAGAATCTGAATAGTGCGCTCGGACTGTCCGTCCGTCTGAGAGTGAAATGTTGTACTCAACACCACCTGAGTACCCAACTGATGATGTACGGCCCGCCAGAACCGTGATGTGAACTGAGTACCTCTATCTAAAATGATGGAAACTGGAATACCATGCAGGCGAAAAATCGCCCGGATATAAATCTCCGCCACCCGCTCCGAAGAATAGATAGTACTCACGGGAATGAAATGCGCGGACTTGGTCAGTCGATCCACAATCAACCAAATGGCATCGAACTTCCTCAAAGTCCGTGGGAGCCCAACTACGAAGTCCATGGTAATCCGCTCCCACTTCCACTCTGGGATCTCTATCTGCTGAAACAATCCATCCGATCTCTGGTGCTCATACTTCACCTGCTGACAATTGAGGCATCGAGCTACAAACCCAACTATATCCTTGTTCATCCGCCTCCACCAATAGTGTTGCCTCAAATCCTGGTACATCTTTGCGGCACCCGGATGGATGGAATACCGCGAACTGTGGGCCTCCTCTAGAATCAACTCTCGAAGCCCATCAACATTGGGTACACAAACTCGACCATGCATCCCCAATACCCCGTCATCACCAATAGTCACATCCCTGGCATCACCATGCAAAACCTTGTCCTTGAGGACAAGCAAATGAGGGTCATCAAACCGACGCTCCTGGATACGATCAAACAAGGAAGACCGAGAGACCACGCAAGCTAGAACCCGGCTGGGCTCCGAAAGATCCAATCTCACAAACTGGATGGCTAAGGCCTGAACATCCATCGCCATGGGCCTCTCTGCTGCTGGTAAATAAGCCAAACTCCCCAAACTCTCCGCACAGCGACTCAAAGCATCGACCACCACATTGGCCTTCCTCGGGTGATACAAAAGAGTGATATCATAGTCCTTCAGCAGCTCTAACCACCTCCGCTGGCGCAAATTTAGATCCTTCTTCTTGAACAGATGTTGCAAACTCCAGTGATCAGTATAAATCTCACAAGGCACACCGTACAAATAGTAACGCCAGATCTTCAAGGCGTGAACAATAGCAGCTAACTCGAGATCATGAACAAGATAATTCTTCTCATGTACCTTCAACTGTCTGGACGCGTAGGCAATCACCCTACCGTCCTGCATCAATACCGCTCCAAGGCCAACCCTCGAGGCATCACAATAGATAGTATAAGACCCCAAACCGGTAGGCAATATCAAAACTGGGGTTGTAGTCAAAGCTCTCTTGAGCTTCTGAAAGCTCTCCCCACACTCATCCGTCCACTGGAACGGAGCACCCTTCTGGGTCAGCCTGGTCATAGGTGCTGCAATAGATGAAAACCCCTGAACAAATCGACGGTAATAACCCGCCAAGCCAAGAAAACTGCGGATCTCTGTAGCTGAGGATGGTCTGGGCCAACTCTGCACTGCTTCCACTTTCTTCGGATCCATTTTTATTCCTTCACTAGATACCACGTGACCCAAGAATGCCACGGAATCCAACCAAAACTCACATTTCGAGAACTTAGCATATAATTTCTTCTCCCTCAATGTCTGGAGCACTGTCCTCAGGTGATGTTCATGATCTTCCCGACTCCGAGAATATACTAGGATGTCATCAATAAAGACAATGACGATGAGTTAAGATATGGCCGGAATACACTGTGCATCAAATGCATGAAGGCTGCTGGGGCATTAGTCAGCCCAAATGACATAACAAGGAACTCGTAATGACCATACCGAGTCCTGAAGGCAGTCTTCGGGATATCTGGCTCCCGAATCTTCAACTGATGATAGCCTGAACGCAAGTCAATCTTAGAAAACACACAAGCACCTTGTAATTGATCAAACAGGTCATCAATACGAGGCAAAGGATAACGGTTCTTCACTGTAACCTTGTTCAACTGGCGATAATCAATACACATACGCATAGAACCATCCTTTTTCTTCACAAACAAGACAGAAGCACCCCAAGGTGATACACTAGGCCGAATGAAACCCTTATCAAGCAATTCCTGTAACTGCTCCTTCAACTCAGGAGGAGCCATACGGTATGAAGGAATAGAAATGGGCTGAGTGCCCGGCAACAGATCAATGCCAAAATCAATATCTCTATCGAGCGGCATGCCCAGAAGATCAGCTGGAAACACATCAGAGAAATCCCGTACTACTGGGACTGAATCAACTGTAGGGGTATCAATACTGACATCTCTCACATAAGCTAGATACGCATCACACCCCTTCTCAACCATATACTGAGCCTTAAGGAATGAAATAACTCTACTGGAAGTATGATCTAAAGTACCCCTCCACTCTACTCGCGGTACACCTGGCATAGCCAGCGTCACGATTTTCGCGTGACAATCAAGAATAGAATAATGGGGCGACAACCAGTCCATGCCCAGAATAACATCAAAGTCTACCATGCTGAGCAATAACAAATCGGCTCTGGTCTCAAAACCACTAAGAGAAACCAAACACGACTGATAAATGCGGTCCACAACAAGAGAATCTCCAACAGGAGTAGAAACATAAACAGGAGAACTCAAAAAATCCCGAGATACACCCAAATACGGGGAAAAATAAGAGGACACATAGGAATAAGTGGAGCCTGGATCGAATAGAACCGATGCATCTCTATGACAGACCAGGATAATACCTGTGATGACATAATCGGAGGCGACAGCCTCAGTACGGGTAGGAAGGGCATAGTATCTGGCCTGGCCTCCCCCTCGAGGGCGACCTCTACCTTCTCGACCTCCACCTCTAGCTAGCTGAGCAGGTGGGGTAGCAACTAGTGCTGTGATCAAAGCCTAAGAACTCTACGGGGCACGGTGTGGCTGAGAAGTCTGTGGAGGTGCACCCCTCCTAAGTCTAGGGCAATCCCTCACCACAAGGTGTGTATCACCACACTCAAAACAAGCTCTGGGAGGACGTGGCAGCTGTGACTCGCTCGGTCCAGCTCTGCTGGACTGACCACTGGAAGCACCCCACGCAGGAGGCACACTAGATACTAGAGGTGCATAATAATGCTCCTGAGGTCTGGGAGGAGCCAGAATACCGCTGGCTGCTGGAAGAGATGAATGAATAGGGCGACTCATATAACCCCTACCATGACGACCTGCAGCTGGGGCACGGGTACCAGAAAAATGGCCCGACTCTCGAGACCTGTGCCTCTCACTCCACTCTATCCCCTAGCATGCATACCCTCAATCCTCCTAGCAATGCTCACCACCTGCTGATAAGAAATATCCATCTCCAACTCACGAGCCATGCTAGACTTGATGTTGGGAATAAGCCCCTCAATAAACCGGCGAACCTTCTCACGAACAATAGAAACCAAAGCTGGTGCATATCTAGCCAAGTCGGTGAAATAGACAGCATACTCCGAGATAGTCATAGTACCCTGGCACAAATGCTCAAACTCTGCGCGCCAAGCGTCCCTGAGGCTTTGGGGAACATACTCTCTCGTGAACATATCTGAAAACTGAGTCCAAGTTAGGGAAGCTTCCTCATCCGGACTGTCTAACTCATAAGCACGCCACCACTGATAGGGAGCCCCACGAAGCTGAAAGGTAGTGAAGAAAACCCCTCTCGATCTTGATATACCCATGGTGTGGAGGATACGGTAGCACTCCTCTAGAAATCCAAGAGCATCATCTGAGGCTAGTCCACTGAATGTAGGAGGCTGATACTTCTTGAACCTCTCAAGCCTCTTCTGCTCCTCCTCTGAAGCTACTGCCCTCACCTCGGGCTGAGCTGGGGCTAGCGGCTGTACAGGAATAATCTCCGGGACCTGATTAACATGCACTCGTTGCTCAGGAGTGCGGGCGGCGAGAGTCTGTGCTCCTCCCCCGGCCTGGGATGTAGCTGTAGTAAGGGGAAGCAACCCTGCCTGAGCTAAAGTGGTGTACATAGTCATAAACTGCGCCAGTCTCCTGGAGTGCTGGAGTAGTAGTAGCAGTAGGCGTATCAAGCGTCTGAACTCCGGCTGGAACTACTGGTGGCACCTCGGCGGCAGCTCGCGCGGGTGCTCTAGCTGCACCACGTGCGCGTCCTCGGCTCTACCCCGGCCCCGATGTCTGACGGCTCCAGTAGGGCGCGCGGGTGCCTGATCATCTCGGGTAGCACGTGTCTTCACCATCTGTGAGAGAATAGAGGACAGAAGTTTAGAATTGTGATACCAAAATCTCGCACGGCAAGGAAATAAAATGAAGTAGAATTTTCCTAATAGTTACATAGCCTCTCGTAGATAAGTACAGACGTCTCCGTACCGATCTGCGAGACTCTAATAAACCGACTTGTGATTCATGACTCCTATGAACCTAGAGCTCTGATACCAACTTGTCACAACCCCAGTTCGCCCTCCGTGAACTGTCGTGACGGCACCTAGTCTCTACAACTAGGTAAGCCTAACAATTTGTGGGGAAACGAACAACAGAATAAAACAAATAAAAACTTGCGGAATAAACATAGTTAAGGTTTAATGATGTCGCTTGGCATATACAATTCAACTCTCAAACTGAAACTACATCTCCCAAAACCCGAAATCTCATGAAATCACAAGCTGTGGAATAACTACAGTGTTCTAACTCCAGAGTGTCTAAACAAAAGAAATACAGAAGGGCTAATGCTATGAGAGAGAATGGAAAGGGACTCCTCGGTCTGTGGACGCGGCAAACATACCTCGAAGTCTCTGATGGATTCCCCGCCTCAAGGGTAGTAGGGCTGAGTCGAAGTACCTGGATCTGCACATGAAAAACATGCGCAGGAAGGGCATAAGTACACCACAGCGGTACTCAGTAAGTGTCAAGCCTAACCTCGGTCGGGTAGTGACGAGGAAGGTCGGGGCCATACTGATTATAGCTGGAAAAAAATGAGATAACACAGTATAGAATATGACAACATAATTAGATGCTAACAGTATCAACTAACGCAGGGTAATAAGAATAACAACAACTATTATAGAGATAGAAATAATCACGGAAAGAACACAGCCCGGCATAGAGATAACAACCGGGGATCTCCCAGGATACCGTCCTATAGTCCCAAATCTAAATATCCAGTGGACCTCCTGGGATACCGTCCCGTAGTCCAGCTCATAGTGCACGGGGATCTACCGGAATCCCGATCCATAGTCCCAAATGTACATACTCAATAGTGGGGGGATCTACCGGGTGCAGTCCCGTAGTTCCAATGTAAAAGTGCAGGGTGATCTCCCGAAATACATATTCGTAGTCCCAAAGTAAAAGTGCAGGGGGATCTCCCGGAATACAAATCCGTAGTCCCAAAGTAAACATACAGGGGGATCTCCCGGGATACCGTCCCGTAGTCCCAAAGTAAATGCACAGCAGCAACACGAAGAATACTCAATTAAATTCAAATTTCATACCAAGGTAAAATAGGTATTTCTAACCTAGAATGTTGCACATAGTCCAAATAAGGTAGTTGAGCAGATAAGCAATTAAGTCAATTAGACATGCTTTCCCTATGCTAACAGCAGGCATAAATTGCAAGTAGTATAACTAGGAAAGGAAACACAATTTTAGTTACTTAATAAAAAAAACCGGATTTTCAACAATTAGCACAGGTACGCACTCGTCACCTTACGTACAAGGCATTTCAAATATCAACAATACCAAATCCTAAGGGGAGTTCCCCCACACAAGTTTAGCCAAGCTACTTACCTCGAACAAGCTCAATCAACTCGATACCACGTTCTTGCCACGAGTACCCGACTCCAAATGGCCTTAATCTCCTCGAAGCACTCTTGAATCCTCTCTCCAAAACCTCCCAAAAAGCTCAAAAATCCGGATAAAAATGGTGAAGAAATGGGAAAAATCGTGACTAAACCTTTATATAGGTTAGGGTTTCCGCACCTGCGGCCATTTACTCGCACCTGCGGTCCCAGGTGCGCATCTGCGAGATTTCATTAATTGCACTAGGCCGTGCCTACACAACTTCTACCGCACCTACGGTCTCGCAGGTGCGCTCAATCTATCGCACCTGCGGAAACTGGCTTCTAAGAGCGTAGCCGCATCTGCGGCTCCCTAATCGCTTCTGCGATCACGCACCTGCGGTCCCCTAACCGCAGGTGCGGTTATGACAGAACTTCAGCAACCTTCAGATTTCTCCTAAGTCCAAATCAACTTCCGTTAAGCACCCGAAACTCACCCGAGGCCCCCAGGACCTCAACCAAACATGCCAACCAATCCTAAAACATCATACGAACTTATTCCAACCCTCGAATCACATCAAGCAATGCTAAAACCACAAATCACTCTCCAATCCAAGCCTAAGGATTTCCAAAACTTCAAATTTCCGCTTTCGATCAAAAGCCTATCAAACCTAGTCCAAATTACTTGAAATTTTGCACACACGTCCCAAATGACAAAACGAACCTACTCCAACTTCTGAAATTCCATTCCGACCCCGATATAAAAATCTCACTATTGAACCGGAAACTTCAAAAATTTGACTTTCGGAATTTCAACACTAATCAAGCTACGAACCTCCAAACCACAATCGGGACACGCCCCTAAGCCCAAAATCACCCAACGCAGCTAACGGAACCAACGGAATTCCATTTCGAGGTCGTCTTCACACTGCTCCAACTATAGTCCAAATTCTAAAGCGTAAACTCTCAATTAGGGACTAAGTGTCCCAAAATACTCCGAAACTCCAGACGAATCCTCCCGGTAACTCACAATAGCAGAAATAAGCACGGGGAAAGCAGTTAGTAGTGGATTGGGGCATTAATTCTTAAAATGACCGGCCGGGTCGTTACAGCTACGGCCGCGAAAAACAAACCGTGGACCGCACAAAATTGAGTGTGGCTGCACAATCTAAGCAATTAAAAGTTCCTTAAAACTAGGGTATCACGGACCGCACAATTTTGTATACGGCTGCATACCCTATCGCGGACCGCACAATAATGTGTGCGGCCGCGAAATTCAAATCATATCGGCACTGCGGTACGATTAATACAAGTGTTTTCACTAATTAGGAAAAATTTATGGCAATTAGACAACAAAAGCTACTAACCCCAGCCCCCATTATGCATTCAAAGACTACCCATATGTTTCTAAGCAAGAATTAAGCATCAATTTGACATATTTGGCATGAACCTAACCCTAGCTAAAGAAGAAAACTAAAACAAAGAGAAAAGAAAAGAAAAGGATGAAATTAATTCATTGAAATGAATATACCAGTAGTGAAATGTGGTAGGAAATCAACACTTGATGAGTAAAATATTAGATTGAAAACAAGGAAGTGCATTGTGCTTTAGGCTTGCTTGAGAGGTCAGAGTGAATAAAGTGTGAATAGTTTCAAGAAGTCCTATTTATACTCTGACCCCAGTGACCCACCGAGTTACCTGAGTGCGGCCGCACAATTTTGGTACGGTCCACACTCTTTACTTTTTGTAGCTCGGCATCAGGTTCATTGGCGCGGTCCGCATAAAAATGGCTGCAGGCACAAAATTTGTGTGGTCCACGAAATTTTGGGCGCGGCCGCGAATTCTTAAGGGATTGTGTCAGCCAAACTTCATAGAGTTGGAATTTCACCATTCCAGCTGTGCGACCGCACAAAGAATTGTACGGCCGCGAAGTGCTTGTGCGGTCCACATAATTCTGGCGCGGTCCGCACAATTTCACTACTTGGCCAATTTTTTTCCTTGTCAATTTCCTACACTGCACACCCAATTTCCTGCATACTCTTCACAACCAGTTAGTCCAAAACAAAGCCTAATCTAAAAAGAAAATCAAAAGAGAGAAGAAACACATGGGTTTCCTCCCACGCCTGATTTATCATCGTGGCACGATGCATGTTACCATCATTCATTTGAAATGGATCAATGCCACAACGTGGCCGTCATCAACCTTACCAAGGTAGTGCTTCACCCGGTGCCCATTGACTCTAAAGATCTCACCATTCTTGTTTTTCAAATCTAGATCACCCAAAGGAGTCACATGCACCACTTCAAAGGGACCGCTCCACTTTGACTTTAGCTTTCCCGGAAACATCCGTAATCGAGAGTTGAATAGAAGAACAAGGTCACCTTTTTTGAATTCTTTATTCCGGATATACTTATCATGTAGATACTTCATATTGTCCTTATTCAAGGACGAACTGGAGTAAGCATGGAACCGGAACTCATCAAGTTCATTCAATTGCTCCACCCGAAGATTGGCAGCTACATTCCACTCAAGGTTCCATTTCTTCAACGCCCACATGGCCTTGTGCTCTAATTCCACCGCGAGGTGACTTGCTTTCCCAAACACCAATCGATACGAAGACATACCAATTGGATTCTTGTAAGCTGTTCTATAGGCCCATAAAGCATCGTCATGTTTCCTTGACCAATTAGTCTAGTTTGCACTGACAGTCTTGGATAAAATAATCTTGATCTCCATGTTGGAGACTTCAACCTGTCCACTTGCCTGGGGGTGATAAGGGGTTTACACCTTGTGAGTGACACCATACTTGGAGAGTAAAGTGTCAAAGGCTTTGTTGAAAAAGTGAGAACCCCCATCACTAATGATGGCCCTTGGGGTGCCGAACCTTGTGAATATGTTTTTCTTCAAGAAGGCCACCACACTCCGTGCTTCATTGTTGGGCAAATCCACAGCTTCAACCGATTTGGAAACGTAACCCACAGTAACAAGAATATAGGTGTTCCCACACAAACTCATAAATGGACCCATGAAGTTGATACCCCACACATCAAAAATATCAATCTCAAGGATGGTGGTGAGAGGCATCTCATTCTTCTTGGAAATCCCACCGGCCCTTTGGCAATCATCACAACGGTTAACGAGCTCACTAGCATCTTTGTACAAGGTAGGTCAATAGAATCCATAGCTTAGGACCTTTGTAGCAGTTCTCGCCCCACCATGGTGACCACCATAGGGCGAAGAATGGAAAGCTTCAAGAATACCCAATTGCTCTTCTTCTGGAACACATCTCCAGATAACACCATCGGTGCAAATTTTGAAAAGATATGGCTCGTCTAAATAATAATCCAAGCAGCCCCGTTTGAGCTTCTTTCTTTAGTTTTAAGAGAACGCATTCAGGACAATTCCGCTCACAGGATAGTTAGCCACATTGGTGAACCAAGGCATCCCGGTCAAAGACATGGAAAGGTGTTGTTCATCCAGAAACGGATCATTGATCTCAAGGCCATCATGGGGCCTCCCCTCCTCTTCCAAATGGGACAACTGGTCTACCACTTGATTCTCACTCCCTTTGCGGTCTATGATTTCAAGACCAAATTCTTGTAGAAGAAGTACCCACCGCATCAATCTAGCCTTTGAGTCTTTTTTACTCATCGAATAACGAAGCGCCGCGTGATCGGTGTGAACAATCACTTTGGTACCCATGAGGTACGGGCGGAACTTTTCCATAGCAAAGACAATGGCTAAGAGCTCTTTCTCGATCACTATATAGTTGACTTGGGCGTCGTTCATGGTCTTACTAGCATAGTAGACTGGATGGTATCTTGTTGATTCTTTGACCTAATACCGCTCCTACCACCACGTCGCTAGCATCACACATGAGCTCAAATGGTAAGCTCCAATTTGGTGTGGTGATGATGGGAGTGGTAGTCAACCTATACTTGAGTACCTCAAATGCCTTCATACAATCATCATTGAACACAAATTTTGCATCTTTTTCCAACAACTTGCACAGGGGGTTCACCACTTTTGAGAAATCCTTGATGAACCGACGGTAAAACCCCGCGTGACCTAGAAAGCTCCTCACCCCTTTGACGGAAGTAGGAGGAGGGAGTTTTGATATCACTTCAATTTTTGTTTTATCCACTTCAATACCATTCTTTAAGATCTTGTGGCCAAGGACAATGCCCTCCTCGACCATAAAGTGGCACTTCTCCCAATTAAGCACAAGTTGGTCTCTTTACAACGTGCCAATACCTTATCAAGATTATCCAAAAATGCTTCAGAAGAATCCCCCACAAAAGAGAAATCATCCATGAAAACATCGAGGAAGTCCTCCACCATATCCGTGAATATTGCCATCATACACCGCTCAAAAGTAGCTGGTGCATTACATAAACCAAAAGACATCCTTGAGAATGCAAATGTGCTATACGGACAAGTAAAGGTGGTCTTTTCTTGGTCTTCAGGTTCAATAAGAATCTGGTTATATCCGGACTACCCATCCAAGAAGCAATAATAAGCACGTTCGGCTAGCCTATCCAACATTTTATCAAGAAATGGAAGACGAAAATGGTCTTTCTGAGTCACTTTGTTGAGCTTCCTATAATCCATGCATACTCTCCAACCAGTGACAGATCTTGTGGGGATCAACTCATTGTTGTCATTTGTAATCACAGTCACGCCCTCTTTCTTTGGGACACATTGCACCGGCGAGGTCCATGAACTATCAGAAATGGGGTAGACAAGCCCAGCATCCAACCATTTAATGATCTCTTTCTTGACTACCTCTTGCATGGCCACATTCAACCGTCTTTGATATTCCACGAAGGGTTTGGAATCCTCCTCCAATATGATTTTATGCATGCAAAAGGCGGGGCTTATACCCCGAACATCCGCCAATTTCCAACCAATTGCCTTCTTCCTCCTTTGGAGCACCGCAAGGGTGGAAGCTACCTGCACGTTAGTTAAGCACGAGGAAAGAATAACAGGTAAAGTGGAACAAGGGCCTAAGAACTCATACCTGAGGTGTGAAGGCAAAGGCTTCAACTCCAATATGGGAGCCTCCTCGATTGAGGGTTTTGTTGGTGGAGTCTTCCAGTTCTCAAGGTCCAAGGAAAGTTTTTGGGGTTCATATATATATGATCCCATTCCTTGCTAAGCATTGACATATTCCACCAAGCCTTCCTTCTCATCCACATCATGATTCAATAACACAGCTTCCAATGGGTCTTCAACATTAATCACAACACTTATGTCATCAACAATTACTTCGGTCACAAGATCCACAAACGAACACATTTCGTTGCTATTAGGCTGCCTCATTGACTTGCAATCATGGAACACAACTTTTTCACCGCCCACCCAGAAAGTGAGCTCCTCAGCTTCCACATCAACTAAGTCCTTCACTATAGCTAGGAAAGGTCTCCCCACTATTATTGGCACATCGTAGTCAACCTCACAGTCAAGTATAACAAAATATGCGGGAAGTATGAACTTGTCAACCCGAACTAGAACATCATCAATTATCCCCAATGGCCTCTTCATTGTCCGGTCCACCATTTGCAACCTCATGGATGTGGGTCTTGGTTGCCCAATCCCCAATGTCTTGAACACAGAATTGGGCATCAAGTTAATGCTTTCCCCCAAGTCACACAAAGCTTTGGCGAAATTGGCACTACTAATAGTGCATGGGATTGTAAAAGCACCGGGGTCTTCTAACTTTGGATCCATGGAGTGCACAATGGCACTCACTTGATGTGTCATTTTGATCGTTTCACGGTTCATTGATCTCTTCTTTGTTACCAAGTCCTTCATGAACTTGGCATATCCCGGCATTTGTTTTAAGGCCTTAACCAATGGCACATTGATGGACAAACTTTTCATCATATCAATGAATTTCTTGAATTGATTCCCTAGACGGGTTCACATTATCTTGTGTCTCCTCCACATTTTCATCAATGTCTATCCTCACTTCATCATTTACTTGAACATCATTGCTTGGCTCATCATCATCTTGCATCACCACATCATCATTCATAATCTTTCTTAAGTTTGAGGTACTAGCAACTCCACCTTTCCCACTTCTTGTAGTCACCGCCATAGCGTGCCACGTATTGTTCCCACCTTTCGGGTTGACTACCCTATCACTTGGTAGTGCCCCCTTAGGGCGAGTATTCAAAGCTTGAGAAATTTGGCCAAGTTGGACTTCCAAGTTGCGGATAGAAGTGTTGTGGGAAGCTAATTGGGCATCAGAGTCGGCATTTTTCTCCATCATCTACTTGAACATGTTTTCAATCTGTCCCATCTCATTGTTGGAAGAATTAGGACCTTGTGACGGATATGGAGGCGGGTTGTTCGGTTGTTGATACATTGGGGGCCTTTGTAAGCCCGACCCCTGATTTCCTTGATTATTGTTGTTCCAACCTCCTTGATTGTTATTGCCTCCCCAATTACTATTATTGTTGCCACCCCAATTGCCTAGATTTCCTTGATTACCCCAATTTTGATTATTGATGTTCCCCCAATTGACTTGGTTGTTGTTGTTGCCACTATTCTAATTTCCTTGTTGACATTGATTCCCCCAATTTCCTTGGTTTCCCTGTGATCTCCACTGTTGTTGATTCGGAGCATTGCTCCGTTGACCTTGATAATTGTTGACATATTGAACCTCTTCACTTTGATCATCATATGAATCATCTTGATTGTACCCACTACCACTTTGCTCAAATTGATCCGGATTGTTTTGAACTTGTTGACATCGTTACCTTCTCTTGTTGACCATCATGTTCACTCCTTCCATGGCATTCACTTGTTTTAGACCTTGAACTTGTTGAAGCTGAACTTTGGCCAATTGGTTCATGGTAGTTGTCAACTCGGCTATAGCTTGGCCATGGTCAGCTCCTTGTGTAGGTGAATAACATTAGGGTCACCTTGTGGCACATTAGCTCTACTTTGCCACGCCGAAGAGGTATCCGCCATCTCATCAAGTATTTCACACGCTTCGGCATACGGCGTGATCATGAAATGACCCCCGGCGAGTTAATTCACCACACACTGATTAGTTGTATTGATCCCCCTATAAAAGGTTTCTTGGATCATGGCCTCGATCATGTCGTTGTTAGGGCACTCTTTCACTATTGTTCGGTACCTTTCCCAAATCTCATGTAACGATTCATTTGGCTCTTGTTTAAAAGCAAGGATCTCATCCCTACGCGTCGACATATGACCCGGAGAAAAGAATTTGGATATGAACTTTTCTGCCAACTCATCCCAAGTGTGTATGGAATGGTTGGGTAACCTCTAACCAATCCAAAGCCTTCCCCCTTAGAGAAAATGGGAAAAGCCTTAACCTCAATGCGTCCTCGGAGACATTAGTCTGCTTGCTCCCCCAGCACGTGTCAACAAAGCCATTGAGATGCTTATAGGCATTTTGGTGTGGAGCTCCCGTGAAGAAACCCCTCTATTCCAACAGTGTAAGCATGACACTGGTTATTTGAAAGTTGCCCGCCCTAATCTGGGGTGGGACTATTACACTTGCATAGCCTTCATTGGGCAACACCCGGTGTGCTGCCCTTGGAGGAGGTGCGGGAGGATTTGGGATGTTGTCATTAGGCTGGCGGCCTCTCCTTGGTACTTGAGGTTCAAGATGAACCTCATCCATATGTTCGTCATCTACCTCCTCCCCCAATGGTATATTCCCGAGGGCTTGGTTGTTAAGTGCCATTTGGTACCTAAAAGCAATTCACACACAAAATTAGAAAAACGGAAGGAAAGAAAAACAAAACACACAGATACTTAGATATATAGCTAAGACCGTCTAACTCCCCGGTAACGGCGCCAAAAATTGATCGAGTCCAAGCCTACACTACTATTGAGTAGTGAGGGTGGTCGATGCAGTTTTAACCCATCTAGGTCGGGATCGAATCCACAGGGATTTAATGATTGGAATTAGGTTTATATCTAAGCTAGATGCGGGCTTTGAGTCTAATTACACTTCCACAAGTTTTGGATTTGATTTCTACTTCAAACGTTACTCTAAAGATTGTAATAACTGAAACTAAGGACAATATTTTTATTGCGGATTTTCAAATGTTTAAAGAGACTAGGGTCGTGACTTCCACCTAGGTGGATATCTAACGGGTAGTAAAATTTAGGGCAAGCTTGATTAGTTGGGATCGTAATATAGCTATCACACCCGGGTACTCACTCTATACCTATCGGTAGTCTGAATGATTTTCCCTAATTTGGCTTTCTCAAGTCCAAATGGATTTTCATACAAATCAAGTGATATTAGCTCAAGTTGGGTATTACTATCTCTAGGTTTAACCCTTTAATTGGGGCTATCGATTTCTTGAGTAATTCCTTGTTAGCCTAGTTGTCCTAAACTTAGTCCCTCTTTCTCAAGTAGAGACTAAGTCAAAAAGGCATGAATCAATATTTGTAACTATTAAGTCTATAGTTCTAGCAATAACTAGGCAAAATATCGCTAACCCATTCACATTAAAACCCTAAAATCAAATACCCATTAAGTACCCACTCTAGGGTTGTATCACAACCCTAGATATGGGTTTAGCTACTCATGGAAATAACAGAAATTAAAGATAAAATGAAGATAAAATTCATAATACTAGATTAAAGGATGAAAAACTAATGTTAAAAGATGAATCTAGTACAAAATTTCCCAAAACAGAAAACTCAGTCGTCTCAGGTGCTCCTACAAAACATAACTTAACCTAAAAATGACAAAGCGTTCTATTTATACTAAGCTAAAAATATCTGACAAAAATACGTTGTGTGGCCGCATAATTCTGAGTGCAGCTGCACTCTTGCTTTCGCGGCCGCACAATTCTGAGTGCAGTCCGCGTTCTTCAATTTTGGATCTGGGTAGAGCTGAGCTTTTGCGGACTGCATAATTTTGATCGCGGCCGCACAATTCTGACACGGACCGCACTTCTCTCTTTTGCTCAAATTGTAAGCTCTATGAACCTCATTCATCGCAGTCCATGTAATTTCAATCACGGCCGCACAGCGACTTTCGCGGCCGCACATTTCTGGTGCCGTCCGAGCTCATAATTTAGCCCTAAAATCACACTCTTTGAATCTCCCTTATGCGGACCGCGTAATTATGCTCGCGGCTGCACAATATTTGTGCGGTCCGCGCTTCAAAACTCTTTTCCCAGCCTTGGTTTTTGTTCAACTTTTGACTCCTTTGTGAGTTGATTAAGGTTCCTTTGGCTCATTTTGAAAAATTCCTCCAAGCAAGCATATTTCATTAGTTTTGGGGAATACCTTCAAGAATTTTTGGCCTAAAACACAAGTAAAAGAGAGCAAATAATAGGTTAAAATCCCTACTTATCATCCATATTGGGCAAAACCACTCTCTGGCCGAGAGGTGTTTAGTGGGCAACGTAGTGTTGTGAGGTATAATACACCCCAGTCAACAAAACGACAATAAAAGTCTTTATCACATTAAGCAAACACCTAGGTCATGGTCACAACCCTAGGCCTTTTATATATTTGGAAAACACTCAAAAACAATCATCGCTAGTTTTATATGTTTAAATTTGCACTACTTAGCTTAATTTTAGAACTAGAAACAAAACCCTATTTGTAGAAGTACAACCAAGATACTTCACTTACTTATTCTGAATATATACTACTAACTTCTATCTTAGCTCTCTGTGGATTCAATCTCGACTCTTGTGGGTTTTACTATTGCAAATGACCATGTCATACCTCTTTAGAGGCGTGCATTTGGACGTGATCATTTTTTGGCGCGGTTGTCGGGGAGTTATTGCAAGATACTTCACTTACTTATTCCGAATATATACTATTAACTCCCATATTAGCTCCCTATGGATTCAATCTCGACTCTTTGTTGGGTTTTATTATTGCAAATGACCATGGCATACCTCTTTAGAGGCGTGCATTTGGACGTGATCAATTTTTGGCGCGATTGTCGGGGAGTTAAAAACAGTGATAGCTATATATTTGGGTTTGTGTGTGGATTGTCTTCTTTTCCTTCCGTTTTACTAATTTGTGTGAATAAATTATAAGTACAATAATGGAGAACAACAATGAACTTGGAAATATGCCCTTGGGGATGTGGACGTTGAGGACGACCAAGTTGAAGAGGTACCTCTTGAACGTCAAGCCAATAGAATAGGTCGGGCGCCTCAAGACAATGTCCCAGTTCTACCCCCACCTCCCCCAAGAGCGGATCCACACCGGGTGTTGCCGAATGAAGGGTATGCAAATGCCATAGTCCCTCCTCATATTAGGGCGGGCAACTTTCAAATCACCAATGTGATGCTCACTTTGCTAGAGCAATGAGATTTCTTCATCGGCGCTCCAAGTCAAAATGTATACTAACACTTGAAGGGGTTTGTGGACACTTGTTGGGGGAGTAAACAAACAAACGTCTCCGAGGATGCTTTGAGACTAAGGCTTTTTCCCTTCTCTCTACGGGGGAAAGCCTTAGATTGGTTGGAAAGATTCCCAAACCATTCCATCCGTACTTGGGATGAGTTGGTGGAGAAATTTATTGCCAAGTTCATCTCTGCCGGATACATGGCCACTCTTAGAGATGAGATTCTAGAATTGAACCAAGAGTCCAATTAGCCGCTAAATGAGATATGGGAGAGGTATAGAACAATAGTCAAAGTGTGTCCCAATAACGACATGACAGAGAATATGATTCAACAAGCTTTCTATCGAGGGATTTATACAACCAACCAATCCATGGTGAATCAACTTGCCGGTGGGAATTTCATGACAATGTCGTATGCGGAAGCTTGAGAGATTTTGGATGAAATGGCAGACACATCATCGGCATGGCAATCCCGGGCTAATGTTTCATAAAGTGATCCGAACGTGATTCACCTTCATAAAGAGTTGCATGACCATGGGCAAGTCATTGCCGAATTAACCACCACTATGAATCAATTACCAAAGGCTCAACTTCAACAAATGCAAAGTCCTAAGCAAGTCAATGCCATGGAGGAGTAAGCATGATGGTGAACAAAAGAAGGATCAAGGGTCCGCAAGTGCAAAATCGAATGGAGAATTGTGTGCAAGAAGTTAGTGGGTTTGATCAAGATGAATCGTAAAGTGAACAAGAGGAGGAGGTGCAATATGTGAACAACTAACAAGGGCAAAGAAACAACTCTCAAGGCCCGAATCAACAACAATGGCAACCTCAAAGTAATCAAGGTAATTAGAATTCTAACAACCAAGGTAATTGGAGTGGTGGCAACAATCAAGGGAATTGACATAACAACAACAATAAAGGAAATTGGAGTGGTGGAAATAATCAAGGTAATTGGGGAGGTAACAACCAAGGTGGATGGAACAATAATCAAGGCAACCGGGGTCGGGTTAAAGGCCCCCGATGTATCAACAACCGAGCAACCCACCTCCTTATCATTCGCATGGTCCAAGTTCTTCCAACAATGAAATGGGGAGTATTGAGAATATGTTCAAGCAATGATGGAGAAGAATGCCATTTTGATGCCCAACTTGCCTCACACAATATATATATCTGCAACTTGAAAATTCAAATAGGGGAAATCTATCAAGCTCTGATACTCGTCCTAAGTAGGCACTACCAAGTGATACGGTGGTGAACCCAAAGGGTGGTAACAACATGGGGCATGCCATGGCCGTTACTACAAGAAGTGGAAAAGGTGGAAATGCACCCACCACAAGCCAAAGGCAACTTGTGGATGAAGAGCAAGTAGTGCAAGAAGAGGAGATCCCTGACAATGTCGAGCAATCTAATGATGAGGTTTGAATTGATATTGATGATAATGTGGAAGAGACTCAAAAGGAGGTGACCCATCTAGGGATCACATTATTGACATGCCAGAATCTGTAGTGCAAAAGGCTAAGGCACCATTGCCTAAGCCTCCACCTCCATACCCTCAAAGACTTGCAAAGCAAAATGGTGAAAACCAATTCAAGAAGTTTATCCAAATGATGAAGAGTCTCTCAATCAATGTTCCATTAGTTGAAGCCTTGGAGCAAATGCCCGGTTATGCAAAGTTCATGAAGGATCTTGTGACAAAGAAGCGGCCAATGAATTTTGAAACTATCAATTTAACTCATCAAGTGAGTGAAATTGTGAATTCAATGGCTCCCAAGTTGGGGGATCCCGGTGCTTTCACGATTCCTTGTACAATTGGAAGTCCCGAGTTTGCAAAAGCTCTTTGTGATCTTGGGGCAAGTGTAAATTTGATGCCCTATTCGGTTTTTAAGACATTGGGAATTGGGCAACCAAGGCCCACCTCTATGAGATTGCAAATGGCCAATTGTACTATAAAGAGATCGTTGGGAGTGATTGAGGATGTCTTGGTTTGTGTTGATAAATTCATTCTTCCGGCGGATTTTGTCATTCTTGATTGTGAGGTTGATTATGAGGTGCCGATTATTCTTGTTAGACCGCTCTTTGCTACAGGGAAGGCTCTATGTAATGTTGAAACTGGAAAACTTACTTTGCGGGTTGGGGATGAAAAAGTGGTTTTCCATGTGTGTAAGTCCATGAGGCAACCCAACATCAATGAGGTGTGCTCTTTTTTGGACATGGTGACTGATGTGATTGTGGATGAAACAAGTGCTGTGATAAATGTTGGTGTTTTAGAGGCTATCTTGCTCAACTTTGATGATGACGAGATGGATTGATTTGTGGAATGTGTGAACACTTTTCATGGAATGGGTTCGTACACATATGAACCCCACAAATTGTCCTTGGATCTTAAAAATAGGACAACTCCTCCTACAAAGCCTTGAATTGAAGAGCCGCCCATCTTGGAGTTGAAGCCATTGCCTCCACATCTTCGGTATGAATTTCTTTTCCCTTCTTCTACTTTACCGGTTATTCTTTTGTCTTGTTTGACTAATGCGCAGGTAGACTCTACATTGGCGATGCTACAAAAGAGGAAAAGATCCATTGGATGGACATTGGCAGATATTCGGGGGATAAGCCCCGCATTTTGTATGCACAAGATTAACTTGGAGGAAGGTGCCAAACCATCTATTGAACATCAAAGGAGACTCAATGAAGCCATGCAAGAGGTTGTCAAAAAGGAGATCATCAAGTGGTTGGATGTCGGGGTTGTCTACCCCATTTTCGATAGTTCGTGGACTTCTCAAGTTCAATGTGTCCCAAAAAATGGGGCATGATGGTGGTCACCAATGACAATAATGAGTTGATTCCTACAAGAACGGTGACCGGGTGGAGAGTGTGTATGGAATATCGTAAGCTCAACAAAGTCATAAGGAAGGACCATTTTCCACTTCCCTTCCTAGATCAAATGCTTGATAGATTATCCGGGCGTCCTTTCGATTATTTTCTTGATGGGTATTCTGGCTACAACCAGATTCTTATTGCTTCGAAGGATCAAGAGAAAATAACCTTTACATGTCATTATGGTACTTTCGCCTTCAAGCAGATGCCATTTGGTTTGTGCAATGCACCAGCGACTTTTCAAAGGTGTATGATGGCTATCTTCACGGACATGGTGGAGGATTACCTTGAAGTTTTCATGGGTGACTTCTCGGTGGTAGGGAATTCTTTTGATGATTGTCTCGCGAACTTGGATAAAGTGTTGGCAAGATGTGAAGAAACAAATTTGGTGCTAAATTGGGAGAAATGTCATTTCATGGTCGAGGAAGGCATTGTCCTTGGCCACAAGATCTATAAAGAATGGCATTGAAATCGACAAGGCAAAGATTGAGGCGATTTCTAAACTTCCACATCCAACTTCGGTGAAGGGCGTGCGGAGTTTCTTAGGCCACGTGGGGGTTTTACCGGCATTTCATCAAGGATTTTTCTAAAGTGGTGAACCCGTTGTGCAAGCTTTTAGAGAAAGATGCTAAGTTTCACTTCAATGATGATTGCATGAGAGCCTTTGAATTGTTAAAGTTCAAGTTGACAACTACTCCCATTATCACCGCTCCAAATTGGAATGTTCCTTTTGAGCTCATGTGTGATGCAAGTGACGTAACGGTGGGGGCATTTTTGGGGCAACGCATCAACAAGATTTTTCAGCCGGTCTACTATGCTAGTAAGACCATGGATAGTGCCCAAGTCAACTATACTATTATGGAGAAAGAGCTCCTTGTCATTGTGTTTGCTATAGAGAAATCTCGTTCGTACTTGATGGATGCTAAAGTGATTGTCCACAAGGATCATACGGCGCTTCGTTATCTTATGAGCAAGAAACATTCCAAAGCTCGGTTGATGAGATGGGTGCTTTTATTGCAGGAGTTTGACATTGACATCCAAGATAGGAAAGGAAGTGAAAATCAAGTGGCGGACCACTTGTCTCGTTTGGACGAGGAGGGGAAGCCGCATGATGTCCTTGAGATCAATGACTCCTTCCCCGACGAGCAAATCTTGGCTATTTCAATAAAGGAGGTGCCATGGTTCGCGGATCTAGCAAATTTCCTTGTGAGTGGTATCATCTTGGATGAGTCCTCTTCAAACCAAAGGAAGAAGCTCAAACGGGATTGTCAAGACTATTATTGGGATGAACCATACCTTTTCTGGATTTTTACGGATGGGTGATTAGAAGATGTGTGCCAAAAGAAGAGCAATGTGAAATTCTAGGGGCTTGTCATTATTCACCATATGGTGGTCACCATTGTGGAGCAAGAACGGCGGCCAAAGTGCTAAGTTGCGGTTTCTATTGGCCCACTCTTTACAAGGATGCAAGTGATCTAGTGAAATGATGTTATGAATGTCAAAGGGCCTGTTGTATCTCAAAGAAAAATGAAATGCCCCTGACCACCATTTTGGAGATTGATATTTTCGATGTGTGGGGTATTGACTTCATGGGTCCTTTTGTGATTTCTTGTGGAAACACCTACATCTTGGTCGCGGTTGATTATGTGTCCAAATGGGTGGAGGCCGTCGCTCTACCCAACAATGAGGCGAGAAGTGTGGTGGCGTTCTTGAAGAAGAATATTTTCACAAGGTTTGGTACTCCGTGGGCTATCATAAGCGATGGGGGGTCACATTTTTGCAGTACAGCCTTTGACACTCTACTTAGCAAGTGTGGTGTCACTCGTAAAGTCACGACTCCCTATCATTCACAAGCAAACGGTCAAGTGGAAATCTCCAACCGAGAGATAAAGATTATTTTGTCCAAAACAGTGAATGCTAACCGGATGGATTGGTCCAAGAAACTTGATAATGCGTTATGGGCTTATCGGACAGCTTACAAAACACCTATCGGAATGTCTCCATACCGGTTGGTGTTCAGAAAAGCTTGTCATCTTCCGGTGGAACTTGAGCACAAAGCCATGTGGGCGCTAAAGAAGTTGAATCTTGACTGGGATATAGCCGCTAACTTGAGGGTGGCACATTTGAATGGGTTGGATGAGGTCCAGTACCATGCATACACAAGTTCGTCCTTATACAAAGAGAAGATGAAATATCTTCATGACAAGTACATTTGGAACAGAGATTTCAAAGAGGTGATCTTGTGCTGTTGTTCAATTCATGGTTGAGGACGTTTCCCAGGAAGTTAAAGTCTAAATGGAGTGGCCCTTTTGAAGTTGTGGGTGTGACACCCTTTGGTGCATTGGACTTGAAGAATAAAAATGATGAGGTATTCCGAGTAAATGGTCACAGGGTAAAGCACTATTTGGGAAAAGCTGGTGATGGCCAAATTATGGCGGTGATTCATTTCCAATGATGGTAATTTGCGTCGTGCCGCGACGTTAAATCAAGCGATTCTTGGGAGGCAACCCATGTTTCTTTTTCTTTTCTTTTCTTCTTTTGTAGTTAGGTGTTATTTTTGTGCTAACTAGATTTGAAGTTTATTGCAGGGATGAGTGTGCTTTACTGGAAAGGTGCCCAGAAATTTGGCTGTGTGGAAATAATTGCGGACCGGAATTGTATTATGCGCACCACACAATTATGGTTAATGCAGCAAAAGGTGATTTGCGACCGCACAATTACATTGCGGACCGCACAAATTAAAGGTGGAAAGTGATAGCTCTCTGAAGTTGGTCTATCAGAAAAATGGCCAATCTACGATCGCAAGATAAAATCCGCGGTCGGCAACGGATTCTGTGGCCGCGCAACAAATTCTGCGGACCGCAATAACAAAAGGGCGTCTGAGCCCTCGGGTAACAGAGTGCAGATCGCAATAGGAATTTTGCAGCCGCACTCACTTCTCTGTCCCTTAGAAAAAACTGACAAGTATAAATATAAAGCTTAGGGCCAATGTTACCTTTTTCCCTCTCCGAGCATTCACAAGTCTAAAAAATGAAATCAATTGGTAAATCATCTGCCCACACACTCAACATCTGTGATCACTCATTTGCACTACTTCATATCTGGTATGCCTCAATTACTTGTAGAATTTTTCAATTTTTAGTTTAATTTACAAGCTTTTTAGTTAGTTTTAAGCCATTTGTTAGTAGAATTCAATTATACAACCATGTGGGGTTAAAATTGTAGTGGGCCAACTGGTACATGCTCTATGGGAAATGGGTAAATAGGTTTTCATGATTATACATTGGTACCATGTCAAAATTTGTGCAAAAATTGCAAAACCTAGAACTCTGATCGTGATTGTTTTGAAATCTACGGCCGCACAAGAAATTGTGCGGTCCGCAGAAGTTAAAACTAGGATACTTCGTAAGGCATGATTCTGCGGCGACACTGAAAAATGTGTGGACTGTAGAAAATCCATTGCAGCCACAGAACAACTCTTTTTCTATTATCAGAGAGCTATCAATTTGATGACTCACATATGCGGCTGCAATAGAAAATGTGCGGACCGCAAAAAACTGGTTGAGGCCGCAAAACAGCAAATTCTCTGTTATCAGAGTGTTGTCATATTGGTGGTGTCTAAGTTGCAGCCGCAATGAGAATTGTGTAAACCGCAATCTAATTCTGTGGCCGCAATGAAAAATTGTACGATCCATAATGCCTGTTCTGTGACCACAATGAGAATTCTGCGGACCACAACTTCCTACCCTGCAAGCATGTTTCAAACTGTGTTTTTCACTGTTTCTCTGGTGTGTTCTCGTATTTTTGCACTTGAATTGCAACTGACACCTGCTTTTTCTTGGTACAGAAAATGGTTAAATCTCGAGGCAGAGGTGATACTTCAAAGGGGAGGGGAGAACCTTCCAGGGGTCGAGGCAAGAGTGCTTTACCCCTCGCCCTACAAAAAATAATCACAAAGAAGGTTACAGCCGGCCGAGGGAGAAATACAGAGCCCTCCAAGTCCAGTTCTTATGTCCCATCTAGGGAAGCATCGGAGGGCAACTCAGTTTAAGAGCAACCGACTGTCCAATCAAAGCCACCAGGACGGTATCAACTCAGGGACGAGTCATCCACATCTCAGAGCGCTTCCGAGGGTTTTGAAAGCACTAGCCAGGCTTCTGAGCCCTTCTCTACACGTGTCCATGAGGCACCGGCTACTACTATTGATGACATCCCTGATGATGGTCGAGGGGGAGATGCGACAGCTATCGGCCTTGAAAGGTCAAAGAAGAAAGAGTTCTAGGAAGACCGGTTTGTCATCTTAGCAACCTTCTCCGCTTTCGTGAGTGGTGGCCAGTGAGGTCGCTCACTCCCGAGTGACAGTTCCATTTGAAAGATTTAGAAAAGTACAAACCTGCAGTCTTGAGATAGTTTATAGAGTGCAAAGGGTGGATGTGGTTTACCCAAAGCGTGGTGGATGCAAAAGAGTATATTGTCCGAGAATTCTACGCCAATGTGGCGCACATCAAGAAGGGGACAAAAGTAGCAAAAGTGAGAAACCTCAAGGTGCGATTTGACCAGCATACCTTGAACACCTACTTGGGGTTTGATATGTCGAGCCCACATAGTACTTAGAGAAGTGTGCACTCGGGGAGGCAGCCCGTCCTTGGTTAGTAGAGATACTAGCAGCTCTTGGACCACCACCACCATGGATCACAACAGGGGTTCCTATTCAGCGGAATACTCTTAGCTTTGAGGCGAAGGGGTGGCAGACCTTTGTCTGCAGCAGACTAGACCCATGCCAGAATGAGACCTATCTTCCAATTCCGCATGCAGTTCTAGTCGCTTCTATCATGGCCGGGTACCCGATCAATGTGGGTGTCGTGATGTTGGCCAACATCTCTGTGATTGCGAGGCAAGCTGACTCTTCTTACCCGTATCCCAACACTATTACTGAGTATCTCATGGATGCGGGGGTAGAGCCGAGGGATTATGATACAAAGGTGCAGCTGAAGAAGCCCTTCTCATGGTATTCTTTGATGTATGCGAACAACCCTAAGAGAAAAGTCTTCCATCTACCACCACAGGCCAGTCTGATGAGCCGACTGTGGTAGTTGTGGAGGTAGCTGACATTCCATACTCTTCGGCAGAGCCTTCCTCTAGTGTCGCAGCGATGCCTCCACCACCATCTTCAGTTCCCACTGCATCTCCTGCCACAAGTTCCACGTCGGCTTTGAAGCCGGTGCCTATGCCTACTGCTCCACTTTCTGCGTTGCGAGTCTACCAGACACTGGCGAGCCTCAACAACTGGATACAGATAGCCACTACAAAGCTATCTGACATATCCAGTACTATTGCAGATAGTCATCCATTCCGGCACCTTAGGTTCCTCCAACAGTGGAAGAGATATTGAAGAAGCTCCTGGAGAACCAGACTACTATCATTAACACCCTGGTACAGCATGGATCAGTCATTGAGGAGCTGGGAAAGGAAGTAAAGAAATGAGAAAGTCCTAAGCTTCCAAGAAGTCAGTTGACAAGCTCAGGAGATAGGTGACCAAGATTGCAGCAGCCAGAGATCTCCCATTTGAGATGCTGATTGATCCAGCTCTTATAGCACTATCAGCTCTAGTGGCACCAGCTGGCTAATCTGAGGAGCCAGACCTGGCAACCAAGCAGTGCGCCAGATGTTCACCAACCCAGTCATTCCAAGAGTTGAGGATGATGAGATCCAGTTAGAGGAGACTGAGGGAGGTGACGTTTCTATGGACACAGAGATGTCCAAGGAGCCATAGGGAGTCTTCTTCACTCTTTCCATTCCTCTACTCTTACTCTGAAAGCATTGAGGACGATGCTTATTTTTATTTAGGGGTGGGGTGGAGTTTATTTGATCTTATTTGCTGATTCTGAGAAATTTGTCCTGTACTTAACTTGATACTATTTTCTTCTTTCCTTTCTCATTATGTATATATTCTCTCCTTTCTCTCATGATGTATATATTCTCTATCTTCTCTCATGATGTATATATTCTCTTTCTCTCTCTCATTATGTACATTCATTCTGCTTTCAATAGTTTTTGTTTTGTAGCTTCTTTATGTTTATTTCCTTATTAGTTAGTGTTTGATTTAGTAGCTTCTTTTTATGTTTTAGTAGATAATAAGCCTTTGGTTTTATTAATGCCATTGTTCTTTCCAAAGGTAGTTTGTGTGTGAACCGGGTGACTCGTCCCAATGATTGATGGCGTGACAACCTTCTTAAGGGAATAAGTCTGTTTTGTGTTAGGATAATAGTAGTAGTAAAGATTAAAAAAAAGACCTGATTAAGTCAAACTCGAAGAGTCAAACATGCTTCATTTAGCACCAGCACATTTAACTACGTGCTTATGGTTAGAGACAAGGATTTTTAAAAGGAAATAGCTCTAGTTGGTGACATTGTGACTCTTGTGTTGACTTTGATACCATCGAGTGGTCTGATTGGACCGTAGTGATATTCAATCTTGAATGTGGTGATTGTGGGCCCTCAACTCTATCCTCTTTAGCAATCTAGTTGCATGAGGGGTGAGATGCTTTATTGCTAGTCCAAGTACCCATGCGAAAGATCTAGAACTTCCCCCGAATGTTGTTTTAAGGCAAAATCGTAAGTTTTACTTGGCTTGAGAAGTAATTGTAGGCTTACTTGGCCCGTTCGAGTTTTCTATTGCCTACCAATGATGTCATCCCTAGTAAAACCCTTCGAGCCTTTAGCCTTTCTCACTTGAAAACCATGTTACAATCTCTTACCAGTTCCATCGTGACTTTCTCTTGACACCCGAGCTTTCCTTAACACTCACGTAAAATAATTGGCTAAAAACATAAGTTTGGGGGAGAGACGAGGAAATTGAAAAAAGGTATCAAGGCACAAAAAAGAGAAAAGAAATGATGAGAAGGAAAGGCAAAGAAAATAAAAAAATAAAAAGAGAAATGCAAAAAGTGAATAAATGGAAGAGTTGAAGGGATTCGAAGTAAGCCAATGATCCCAAACATAGAGAAATATGAATGTAGTGATCAAGAAAGAGCGATGTTAAGTCTCTCTAGTCCCCCAAGGAAAAGAAAGTGCCTTAAGGAATCGGCAAAGTGTGAGCGGAGAATTGAAAGATGGAGTGCTTAAGGAAGGTGTAACCACTTATCCATATTATATCAATCCCAAATCCATAAGCCTTCATTACATCCCGAAATAAGTCCTACTTGATTTTGAGCCGAGTGAGCTACATTAGTGGTGATCTACATGAGGGGCAAGCATATGGTACCGGAAGCCGTACTTGTGACATTCTCTTGAGAGAGATGAGTGAACCTTTCATAAATTTTTGAATTGAGTGTTAAATTCTTAAGTGAGCTTGGAAAATGGAGAGTAGAGGAGGAGGAGTTTGGGATCCAGCATGACCTACAAGATAGAGCGAAAGTCCTTGATGAGTAAAGTCAACTCTTGATACTCGAGTGTCGCATTAGATCTATATGTGCATAAATGTTTAACTTGTTGCCTTGTGAATAATGCATGAGTGGTGTGGGTAATTGTTGGTCCCAACTGAGATGTGAATGGTTCACATGTGGCTATCTATAATGTCCCTTAACTTTTTGAGGTGGGAACTATTCTATTTGCTTGAGGACAAGCAAAGACTTATGTTTGGGGGAGTTGATAAGTTGGGATTTTGACTGCTTATTAGCGCCTTTTTGCTTTTGTTTTAGTCTAAAAGCATTGAATTGTGTCCCCGAAACTGATCAAATCGTGTAAAATCGTAGGAATGATGGAAATTGAGCTCCCAAGATGAAATTCGATTCAAAAAAGAGTAATCTAAACCAATGCAATAAAAGGCACAAAAGCTTACAAAGTGCGGACCGCAGAATTCCATCTGCGGCCGCAATCAAGGAAGGAAAGTTTAGCAGACTTTGGAGAAAATTGCGGACCGCACATGGATTGTGCGGCCGCAAAAGCTGGGCTAGGATCAAAGTTCAGAGAGATGACAGAAAGGCCAAGTCCAGAGCTTCCTCAAATTGCGGTCCGCACAAGATTTGTGTGGCCGCAGAAGATTATCTTGTGGCTGCAATCATACATCTGCAAACCGCAAAAGAGTGCCCTGCGGCCGCAGTACTAAATCTGCAAACTGCAGAAATGTTGCCTCGCAGCCGCAAGCAACAATTGTGCGGCTGCAGAACCCCAGCTCCTGCAAGATGAAATATTATGCGGACCGCACATGGAATTGTGCGGCGGCAAAACCTCCCGAGGGGCTTTTTTGTTCGAAATTGTCAACTTTGTATAAATAGTAGAGTTTCACGAAATTAGGTCAAGTTTTGAATATTTGAAATATTGTAGCCGTTTCTCTTTGCTTATTTAGGAAACTTTAGCTTATTTTGGTGATTTAACATTGGATTTCTATATTTTAGTCTTTCAATATGAGTTTTATTATCTTTTCTTCTACACCCACTGAGTAGTTAGATTTTTACTAGCATTGTGACCCAACCCTAGTGTGTAAACCTTATAGGTGATTAATTTTATGTTTTTTTATGAATGGGTTTTTATTGTTTAGCTTAGTTCATGCTTCAATTGTAGAATTATTAGTTGCGAACATTGATTCATGCCTATTTGACTTAGTCTCTTCTTGAGAAAGAGGGACCTACTCTAGGTTAACCTAGCTAACAAGGAATTGGGTCAATTGAGAGATTAATTAACCTAATTAAAGGGTTCAACCTAGAGATAGCAACAAGCCGACTTGAGCTCTTATCAATCATTTTGGTAGATACCCATTTGGTCTTGAGAAAGTCATATTGGGCAAACCACTCTCTAACCGAGACGTATTGAGTGGGCAACGTAGTGTTGTGAGGTATAATACACCCCAGTCAACAAAACGAGCATAAAAGTCTTTATCCCATTAGGCAAACACCGAGGTCATGGTCACAGCCCTAGGCCTTTTATATATTTGGAAAACACTCAAAAGCAATCATCGCTAGTTTTATATCTTTAAATTTGCAATCCTTAGCTTAATTTTAGAAGTAGAAATAAAACCCTATTTGTGAAACTGCAACCAAGATACTTCACTTACTTATTCCGAATATATACTACTAACTCCCATCTTAGCTCCCTGTGGATTCGATCTTGACTCTTTGTTGGGTTTTGTTATTGCAAACGACCGTGTCATACCTCTTTAGAAGTGTGCATTTGGACGTGATCAATAACCATAGCTCGGTTGATTTGAATGAGTTAGAAATAGTGGAATTTGATGTATTATGGGTATGGATTGGATGGTCGCTTGTTATGCTACAGTGGATTTTTCGAAGAAGGTTCATTTTAACTTTCTGAGAGAGCCCGTTTTCAAATGGAAGGGCGATGTCGCAGCGCCAAAAGGAAAGTTTATTTCCTATCTTATGGCTCGAAAGATGATCACAAAGGAATGTTTCTACCATTTGGTACGGGTGCAAGATGTGGAGGCAAAACCTCCCAACCCTCAGTCAGTTCCAGTTGTTAATGAATTCCCCGATGTGTTTCCTGATGAGCTCCCGAATATCCCACCCAAGAGAGAGAGATCGAGTTTTCTATCGACGTGTCACCCGATACAAAAGCGATATCTATTCCCACGTACATGATAGCTCCTGCTGAGTTGAAGAAAATAAAATATCAGTTGAAGGACCTTCCTAATAAGGGCTTTATTCGACCCAGAACTTCCTCGTGGGGAGCCCTAGTGTTTTTTGTTTACAAGAAAAATGGTTTGTTGAGGATGTGTATTGATTATTGACAGCTAAATAAGGTAACCATTAAGAATAAGTATCCACTCCCGAGGATCGATGATTTGTTTGACTATGCAGGGTGCTAAGTATTTTTTGAAGATTGATCTCAATCTGGGTATCATTAACTAAGGATCAAGGGAGAGGATGACAGCCTTTCAAACCAAGTATGTCCATTATGAGTATCTCGTTATGTCCTTTGGCGTAACCAATGCACCAGCAGCCATCATGGATCTAATGAATCGAGTATTTAAGCCATTCTTAGATATCTTTGTGATCGTGTTTATTGATGACATTTTAGTGTAATCTCGGTGAGAGGCAGAACACGTAGTGCATTTGCAAAAGGTCCTACACACACTCCGGGATCACAAGTTACACGCCAAGTTTTCCAAGTGTGAGTTCTGGCTGAACTCGGTGGCTTTTCTTGGGCATATAGTATTAGGTGAAAGTATCAGGGTCAATAGTCAAAAGGTTAAAGAAGTTAAGAGGTATCCAAGGCCTACAACTACTACCGAAGTACGTAGTTTCTTAGGCGTAGCAGGCTATTACTGAAGATTTGTCGGTAATTTCTCATCCATAGTTGCTCCTTTGACGAAGTTGACGCATAAGGCAGCTAAATTCCAGTGAATCAATGTTTGTGAGAAGAGTTTTCAAGAACTAAAGGACAAATTTAACCTCGGCACCAATCTTAACTCTTCTTGAGGGACCTGAAGGTTATGTCATATATTGTGATGCCTCCAGAGCAGGGTTAGGCAGCGTACTGATGCACCACGATAAAGTTATAGCATATGCTTCAAGGCAGATGAGGAAACACGAGCAACAGTACTCAACTCATGACTTGGAGCTACCAGCTATGATATTTGCCTTAAAAATATGGCGTCACTATCTGTATGTAGTTCATGTCGATGTATTCACCGACCACAAGAGCTTTCAATACATATTCAAGCAAAAATAGTTGAATTTGAGGCAACGGAGGTGGCTCGTATTATTAAAGGACTATGATGTGGATATTCTATACCACTCCCGGAAGGCAAACATTGTGCTGATGCATTAAGTCACAAATCCATGGGTAGTCTACGACATGTGGAAAAGCATAAGTTGGAGATGACTAAAGACTTACACCGGTTGGCTAGTTTAAGTGTGCAATTGCTCGATACCGGTGACAGAGGAGCTTGAAACATCGCCGAGACCTTGTTAGTGGAGGAAGTAAAGGCACGACAATTTGATGACCCAGCCTTGAAAAAGATAAGAAAAAGCATCCCTTTCCAAAAGAAGAAAGTGTACGGGCTATCCGATTAGGGGTCCTCAAACACAAGGATTGGTTATGTGCGCTCTTTGTCGTGGGTTTCCGAGAGTATATCATGGCATAGGTTCATCGATCCCGATATTCTATTCGCCCGGGGGAAACCAAATTGTATCATGACCTTCGGTAGCTATACTGGTGGAATGACATGAAGAGGGACATTGTTGAATACATCGTACAGTGTCCAAATTGACAACAAGTTAAGGTTGAACACTAGAAACCAGGAGGATTGTTACAAAATATGGAAATATTATCCTGGAAATGGGAAGTGATCAACATAGATTTCGTCACCGGATTTCCACAATTACATCGAAGATTTGATTCCATATGGGTCATCGCGGATCGATTCCCCAAGTCAACTAACTTCCTACTAGTAAAGACTACCTTCTCAACTGAAGATTATGCTAGGTTGTACATAAAGGAAATAGTTTGACTCCGTGGGGGTTCCAGTCTCCATCATATCAGACCTAGGTACCCAGTTTACGGCTAACTTTTGGAGATCATTCCAAAAGTATTGGGTACAATGATCAATCTTAGTACAGCTTGACGAGCGCAAATATGGTGTATAAAATGTAGGCTCGCTAGTCAAAGATACTATAGTACTAAATCATCTCCATAGGGATTGGTTTCAATAATCTCCTATTAAATCTTCAGCTCAACACTATCCCGGATAATAAACCTTTTTGATTGGTGTTATTATCGCTACAAATAAAACTAATTTTATCGGCTGTAGGAAGCTAATGATTAGTCACAACGATGGATTATCAGTGTGCGAATTAAGGGTGATGACAAGATGTGTAATCAACTAGTGTTTCGGTCAACTCTGTGTTAAATTCATTCTTAACTTCTGTTGACTCTTTTGATTTCAACAGATGATTAGGCCACTTCAGGGGTTCAATTTCTTCTTCCGAATAAATTTGATTCCTTTAATTAGCTTACCAACAGGTCCTATGAACATATGCACTATAATATTGAATGAACGATCTTTCAAAGAACACCTCTCAGTTATTCTTCTGAACTAGGTTAATCGATAACTCTTAAAGCTCTTTCGATTACCTATACGAGACATAAAATCAACCCAAATAAGATGGCACAATGCAAATAGCAGCAAAACTTCTCTTTCGATTAAAGTAAAACTACATAAATCCTTGAAATTCAATTAGTAACTCATTTAATAAATTTGGGCAATTAACAAAGAGTAACACCCAAAACAATAGTCAATTCACAAAATCTATCAATAACCCTACGGAGAATTACTCCATAACAGAGAAAATATTCATAGCAATAGTATTAGAAGAACAAGAAGACATTACAATTCCCAAATTCAACCAAACTTTCGTATTGAGTGAATTAGATCAAGTATCTTGCTTTCCCGTTGCTTCTGTCATTCTTCTCCCTCCAAAGTTGCTCTAAAAATCCAGAATCCCCTCTTATTAGACGAGCTGGGATTATTATAAATCAAGGTAAGTCGCCTTCAAAATTACCAAATTAGCCTTGGGAAAATTTTCCAGACAGACGTGCCCAGCCGTGCACTTGGGCAGGTGACCGCGCACTTTGGCCAGTTCTGCTTGTCATGCGCGTCTAGTGCACAACCGCGCACCTGGGCAACTTTTTGCTCTCTTCTCTGTTCTTCTTTTGAGTGCACTAACATCCTTTGATCCTCGAACATAATCCCAAATTACTCCATAAGCTTTTACTTAGCCTTCAAAGCTCCATACTAGCTCAAAAGCGCTTCCAAATCTCATTGTAGCCCAGGATCGCTCCTGTGAAGCATAAAATACACAGTCAGTGCAAATTAATACTATTTAAAGCTCAAACATTAGTAAAATGCAGCGAATTAGAGTGCAATTAGTGGCCAAAATACACAATTATAGCCTTCCATCAACACCCCACACTTAAACCATTGCTCGTCCTCGAGCAATCCAACTACACGTCACCTAAATAAGCCCTTTTCAACAACACTCAAGACTCATCACACCAAGACTCTTTAAAACAGATTAAGTACAATATTGTGACATATTAACCTTAAAGTTTGACTCAATAGCACCACGCATTATCTATAACCAAGCTCACTTTCTCTAACATTGAGGTCAATAACATTGCCTTTCCTTCATGAATCAAGTGCCCTTGCACAACAAAAGAGAGTAGTTCCCCACACAATAACAGTTAAGAACAATTAGGAACTCATGATATAAAGAATTCACTCACTCTCAGAACCAACATTCATATGCCACAAAAGATGAACCATAGGCTTGACCGTAGTGTACTACTCTACTAATTCGAGCTCATTCAGTCAAGGATCAAATAGGACTTTATATAGTTGAAATGTAGGGTCTGGGACAGGTACGATCCATTTAGATATAGGAGTGACTACACCTCCCTAAGCGCTTTAATACATACATTTTAACATTTAAAACCCCACACTTATGTCAAACCAAAACTTCACCTCCACACCAATATACATCAACTCCCAAATTATTTAATCACAATTACATCAAGAGTTACCACTTATCACTGAATATTTGCACACAATACAACTATTTTTTTTCTTTCTTTTTCAATTCAAGTGGCTCTTGCTCTTTCAAATCAATGCCCTTTTCTCCTCATTTCATTAGTTCCACTCAAAAGCCAAACCAACCACCCCACACTTCGACTTTTACAAAGTTCATAGCAAATTCAAGTACTCATGAGAGGTACAAGGTTCAAATAGATTGATAGTTCAAACAAATGGGTAAGGCTTGTAATGTGGTTGCCAAAGAAATAGGATTACAGGCTCAATGGGGTTAACTAAGATACATAACAATTAGGTGGGTATAACACATATATCTAGCTCAACAAAGAAACTCCTATATCACTTCCAAGACTGACTAAACTACTATTTCGCTTTGCAAACACACCGGGCAAGTTCTAGACATCAAATGCAATGCACATAATAACACAAAAAATCTCACACACACATGGCACATGACTCAAGATTGGATCATCAAGACACTCTAGTCAAAGTAGTTAAGCAAAGTTAGGATCATACGGTTTAAGATACTTATACAAGAGTCAAAAACTGAGTCTAAGCGTCACAACCAAAGCACTCACTATTCTCAAGGTATAACAAAGTCAAGAGATATTGCTTCAAATTCAAATCATAGCACAAGGTTTCCTATTTCTAACAAAAATAAAAACTAACTACACTCGGTTCAAACAAAAATCCTTGGAAAAGAACCGCAGCACAAAAAAAACCAAGGGGGAATTAATACACTGCCTAACAAAAGAAAATCTTTTTGGTATTTTTCTTTCGACTTAAATCCCTCAAGAAACTCGTCGAATGATATCCATCGTCGGGAAAAATCAAAAATTTTAAAATTTTTATGGTTTTTCAATTTTTTCTCTATTTCTACTACTAAAACTAACAAAAACCAACACTAAAACTAACATACATACAGCATAAAAATATATCCCCCACCCCACACTTTAAGTTGTGGCATGTCTCCGTGACACACAATTAAAAAGCATAAGGTAAAGAAAACTTCCCTAAATTTTCTTCTTTTCCGAGAACTTATGAACTCCACCCCTAAATCTAAATTCACTCCTCGTTTTCGCTCCTTGGGATTCTATATGGAGCTCATTAAGCCCAATTCTTCTAAGGATACCTGCAAGACCCGCTCATTTCTTTCTTTCTTGTCCTCATCTTGAGCGTTGAATTGCTCGTTCATGATCATCCTCAACTTGTTCCTGCATTCTTTCACAAGATCAATCAATACATATTCCTGTAAATCCCCCAAAATAAAATCCACATGATCAAGGTTAGAATAAGAAAACAAGGACGAAAGGTCAAGTGAATATTCCTCTAGTATGTCCAAGACCATTTGATTCTCATTCTCTTCTACTACATGTTGCAGATGTGGAAAGGTGGATGCGGGTTTGACTCTTCTTCCGTTGCTTCACACTCAACCACATCTTTATGTTCGATCATCTCAATTGAATCAAAGTCATCTCGAACAGTGAAAAGCTCTCTCTGTGGATGCTCATCCTCTTGGGTAGGCTCATTCTCACAGGGTATCTCCTCCATATATTCACCATAACAACGCAATGAGCTTCCTGACAGTGTACTTATTATTTGACTTTCTTGCATTTTTAGGTTGTTCATGGCTTCATCATCTTGTGTAAATCTCTCTACCGTCTTATTTATGAACTTAAACACAAGCTCTTCCAAACTATCATTCTCCCTTGAGGTGGTTGTCTCACTTCGCTTTCACTATAATAAGGGTATTCATCCCAACCAGAGTCAAGATCGTTCCTATATGAATTCTCATGCCTGTACGAACTAGAAATAGAGCAAGACTGTTCAAAATACGAACCATAGAAGAATACGTACCTGCTTGACAGTTAACCCGTAGATGATTTCCACCGCGTCTAAAACACATAGAAGGCCGCTGATAATATTCAGTTGCTAACTCTTCAATCGTTTTCTTAGGCTGGTTGTACTCCATCTTCACAGTATTTGGAGTTCAATATCTACAGTATCTTCTCCAACATTTTTTAGGTACTGCAGAATTAATCTTGAAAAGAAGTTAACTAATAAAAAAAATTAAATAGAAAAGAAAAGAGAAAAAACTAAAACCTAATTCAAAAATTAGGACTACAAACTCTTTCAAACACTATTGATTGCCAATTCCGCGCAATGGCGCCAAAATTTGACGAGCGCAAAACCGGTGTATAAAACGTAGCCTCGCTAGTCAAAGATAGTATAGTATTAAATCATCTCCACAACGATTGGTTTTAATAATATCCTATTAAATCTTCAGCTCAACACTATCCAGTATAATAAACCTTTTTCATTGATGTTATTATCGACTACAAATAAACCTAATTTTATCGACTGTAGGAAGCTAATGATACCTTAATGATTAGTCACAACGATAGATTATCAGTGTGAGAGGTAAGGGTGATGACAAGATATGTAATCAACTAGTGTTCCGGGCAACTCTGTGTTAAATTCATTCTTAACTTTTGTTGACTCTTTCGATTTCAACAGATGATTAGGCCACTTCAGGGTTCAATACTTCCGAATAAATTTGATTCCTTTAATTAGCCTAAAAACAGGTCCTATGAACATATGCACTATAATATTGAATGAACGATCTTTCAAAGAACACTTCTCAGTTATTCTTCTGAACTGGGTTAATCGATAACTCTTGTCTTTCGATTACCTATAAGAGATGTAAAATAAACCCAAATAAGATGGTGCAATGCAAAAAGCAGCAAAACTTCTCTTTCGATTAAAGTAAAACTACAATAACCCTTGCAATTCCATTAGTAACTCATTCAATAAATTTGGCAATTAACAAAGAGTAACACCCAAAACAATGGTCAATTTACAACATCTGTCAATAACCCTACGGAGAATTACTCCATAACGGAGAAAATATTCATAGTAAGAGTATTAGAATAATAAGAAGACATTACAATTCCCAAATTCAACCAAACTTTTGTATTGTGTGAATTGGATCAAGTATCTTGCTTTCCTGTTGCTTCTGTCCCTTTTCTCCCCCCAAAGGTCTCTAAAAATCCAGAATCCCCTCTTTTTTGACGAGCTGGGCTTAATATATGTCAAGGGAAATTACCTCCAAAATTACCAAATTAGCCTTGGGAAAATTTTTCGGACAGACGTGCGCAGTCGCGCACCTGGGCAAGTGACCGCGCATGTGGCCGCACATCTTGGCCAGTTTATGCTTGTCATATGTGCCCAGTGCGCGACCAGTGCGAGGCCGTGCACCTGGGCAACTTTTGGCTCTCTTCTTCGTCCTTCTTTTTGAGTGCGCTAACATCCTTTGATCCTCGAACATAATCCCAAATTACTCCATAAGCTTTTACTTAGCTTTCAAAGCTCCATACTAGCTCAAAAACGCTCCCTAACCTCATTGTAGCTTGGGATCACTCCTGCGAAGCATAAAATACACAGTCAGTGCAAATTAATACCATTTAAAGCTCAGACATTAGTAAAGTGCAGCGAATTACACTGCAATTAGTGGCCAAAATACACAATTATAGCCTCTCATCACAGCCTTCCATCTAAAAATAGATGGCAAAGCCGAGCGCACTATTCAAATGCTCGAGGATATGTTACGGTCCTGTGCTCTAGGATTCAAAGAAAATCGGGAGGATCATCTACCACTCATCGAGTTTGTTTACAACAACAACTATCATGCTAGCATTCAGATGGCACCTTCTGAGGCCCTATTCGAGTGAAAGTGCAGATCTCTTATCAGCTAGTTCGGGGTTGGTGAAAAAAGTTATTAGTTCCAGAGTTGGTTCAACAGGCTGTAAAAATGGTGAAACTAATTTGAGATCTATTATTGACCGCTCAGAGTAGGCAAAAATATTACTCGGATAAGCGACAATGAAAATTGGGGTTAGTTGTGGAAGACTGGGTGTTCTTAAAGGTATCGCCTAAGAAAGGCGTGATGAGAATTGGAAAAAGGGGCAAACTTAGCCCCTGTATATTGTGACATATCGAATTATTGAGAAAGTTAATCAAATTGCTTATAAGCTTGAACTTCCCCCAAAACTGGAAGAAGTGCATTCGGTATTCCATGTGCCTATGCTTCGAAAGTGCTTAAGCGATCCATAACGCATTACCCTATTGAATACATTCAAGTCACCAAGGACCTTTCTTACGAAGAAATTCCTATGGCAAGCTTGAATTGTCAGGAGCACAAGCTGCAAACCAAAGAGGTAACTTCTATTAAAGTACATTGGAGGAACAACAGTGTAGAAGAAATACATGGGAAGCTGAAGAAGATATGAAATGCAGGTACCCCACTTATTCTGTGATGCAGGAGATAACAATAAGACCACTATGGTGGGCATAACCCTAGAAGACTAAATAAGTTTGCATGAAGTAACTACGATTCAACATTCGAGGATAAATTTTTTGGGAGAGAAGGATGATGTTACACGGCCATTCCTAAATAAAGATGGCAAGTGCAGCTTATAGCGTGGTCAATCAGCCAGCGACGCGTTTGAGGGCAGAAGATGGCTACATGTTTCATTAAAACTTGTGCCAGTTGTACCGAGTGCTGCAACCGGCGTAGGGAAACCCGTTTTGCATGTAGCAGCGGCGGAGTTTCCTAGATTTTGTGTGATATAAAAAGGCAATGCAACACTCTTGCTCTTCCATTCTAGAAGGTATCACCAATTTTAGTTCTTCCAAATGCTCCCAACATCCCTTTAGAATTTCCAAGCAATTTAAGGCAAAGTCGAAGGCGAATCTGAATCTAGTAGGATCAAGTGAAGGAGCTTGGAAGCATCACTGAAATATTTATTATCTTGTTGTAGCAATTCTAGAAAATTCATCGGAGGCAGAGTTAATAGTCCTAGAGGTGCAGCTAATTCTTCAACAAGGTATGTAAGGAATCTTTCTTTCATGGCATGAGTTGGTATGAGTCTCTCCCTCCCTTTAAACGACTTCTGCATAGTAAGAATTGGTAGTTCTATTCCTAAGTCCCTCTCAATGATGTTGTTATGTTTTTAGTAATTCTTGTCGGTAGCACTTATTTTAAAGTCTATAATATCTCCAATTGGTATCCTGCGGTCGGGGTGTATGATTCATTCTGAGTTTAAAATTTTTATTCCTTCAAACTGAAATTGTAATGCACTTATACATATATATGTAATTATTTTACTTTACCAAGATGTGCTATAGACGGCCTGGTACGACACCTATTGTACAACCACTGATCAGTTGGGTATGAAGAGACACAATATGATACACTACCGAGCCCTTGTGTGGTTGGGTATCGAGCCTCTGCGTGGCTGCGTATGACCGAGCTCTCTATGTAGCCAGGTATGGAGTGATATAATAAATGGCATTACTAAGTCCTTATGTGGCCGGGTACGACCAAGACCTCATGAGACTAGGTACGATGTGATAAAAGAAATAAACCTTAACGAGTCCTCTATGAGGCGGGGTACGATATGAAGTGATATGCCCTAAAGAAGGGCTAACTAACATTATATTGTAATTAGTCCATAATCCCCGTGAGTGGAGTAACCCTTCATAAAGTTTGTACAATTCTAAGTTTATGGTTTCTACAGTTTATGCCCACTGTGGCTTGTCTTCGGTAATCAGGTTGAAATCAAGTACCCTTATCTCTTATGTTTTGCCACTGATTTTACAGGTTTCCGTAGTCTTACATACTCAATACATTTCCTATACAGACGCCCTTTCCTGCCCATAGGTATAGATACGCCTGATGATGCCCACCCCAATAGGTGCACGTTCCAGCTATTGGTTGTCGCTCTCCATTTTTCTGGAGTAGTTGTTCAAAAGTTGATAGGTACTGAAGCATGTGTTCTAATCATTTTTGGGTACTGTGGGGCCCTGTCCCGACCAAGTTGTGTACATGTATGATACTAGAGTAGTGGTCGGTATGTGTAAAAGATGATGGTAACCCCGATGGCAATGTGTGTATATGTGAATGTGAATGTGTAATGTAAATATATCAATGATAAGGTCTTTCCCACAGCCAGTTGTGTTCATGTATATGGTTTCTTGAAGGCCTCGTCGGCCCAGATTCTATGTTATACGGTTTAAGTATGAACGTCGGTTCGCATGAGCCTTCGAGTGTCGTGTGGCGGTCGCACGTCTCAAGGTTGGGAAGTGACAAAAATAGTTTTCCATGTCTGATTGGCAAGTAAAAAATATCTTTTAATTAAACTTTATATGAATATTAATAATAAATTAGCAAATCGGATAGTGTTTTAATGAAATTTCAATTAAAAATAAATAATAATGTCTAAGTGTTAGTTAGAGCAAGTAATATGAAATTAAAAGTTAAGATATTTATAACGAAAAAGACCTCCGCATGTAAGTAAAGGAAGTCATTTTCCCTCTTTTGACGGAAAATTTTTTTCTTGAAAAATGATTGCCATATCAAATACTAAAATGTAACTTTCTCATGAAAAAAATTGTCCTGCAAATAATGTCCATCTTAGCAAATATAGAGGCAATAAAGAAGTAAACCAAACAAGGTGCTGAAAATAAGAACTTGTGTAGGACTATAATATCATCAGCACAAAGAAGAAGATCTTTTCTCTCAAATTTTTGCATTAGGTTTTCTTTATGCATTATACTATTATATTACAATGTATCTTTAGTTTACTGAACGATATATGTCTTAATGGAATTTTATACCATTACACGATTGATATTGAATTAACAATGTAGAGTTTCGACAGATAGTTAAAAAGGGAATATAATCAAATTTGCATTTAAATTATACGAAAGGTCATGATTTAATTTTCATTAATAGTTGGGATCAAATCTGGCTGTACTGTCATATAACGGGATTGATTTGTCCTTATTGAAAAGTCTAATCGCTAACGATAGTGGTTAGCAGCGCGGAACCTAAATGTGGTTCTTTTGACCCAAAATACGTTTTTAAGTGTAAAAAAAAAAAGTTACATATTTACGTATGAACCGTATTTTACCTTAACGGCTGTTTGGACCGTTAAGGTAAAACGCGATTCATAACCGCGTTTTAGATAGAACATAGTAACAAACTGCGAATTATATAACCTGAAAAGACAATTATACAAAACGCGGTTCATTACAGCGTTTTACATAAAGCACGGTAATGAACCGCGTTTTATATAAATAAATATCAGAAACCCTTCCCTTTCCCCCACGTTCTGCCCAGTCTTCTTCTTCATTTTTTTAAAAAAAAACGGTCCCTCCTCCATTAACAAGATACAAAGCTCGTGTGGACTCCATCCATCCCGTAAAAAGTAGATATTGTTGGTCCCACATCCTAGCCAAGGCTTCTATTGTTGTGGGTTGCTTGTTTCGGAGTCAAATTTTCAAATCTTCAACTTTTCGAAAAACATAAATCGAGGTATTCCGATTTAGTTTATGTCCAAACTCATATAAATAATGCATATTAGTTATTTTGAATGTGCTGTATGCTGTTTTGTGTTTTTTTTTTGCGATTCAATTGGTATATTATTTTTATCCGGACTAAGATATCAATGTTGTAAAAAAATCTAATATAATTGTGAAATGTTGTTATTTGTAAATAAATAACTATTACTGTTTTATGTGTATTTTTGTGATTACAGTGTATTTGTTGTGTTTTATGTGGTTTAAATTATATTTTTGCATAAAGACTAGTAATATAGTGCCTTTTAGGGTAGTAAAATGTAATGCCTTTTAGCATAGTAAAATGTAGTGCCTTTTAGGGTAGTATAATGTAGTGCATTTTAGCGTAGTAAAATGTAGCGTCTTTTAGCGTAGTTTCCCTGTAGTTTAAGTATCTCTTATACTCAAAAATACGCCAAATAACTGATAAATCAAACATAAACTTTGTCCAACTATAGTCAACATATATTTGGTGCTACTCTGCCGCAAATATCGAGCCTAGAACCCATATATGAATCTTTAATAATTAAATATTGTATAATTATAAAAATTAATTATTTAATTTACAAACAAACATATAAAATTATAAAACTAACACATAAAATTATAAAACTAACACATCGAAGAATTTGGGATAAATTGGTGCTACTGGGCTCCAAATATGGAGTCTGGAACCCATTTGTGAATATTTAATTATAAAAATTAAATACTTAATTTACAAACTAACATGTAAAATAATAAAACTAACACATAGAATAAATTGGTGCTACTGGGCTCCCAATATGGAGCCTGGAACCCATATATGAATATTTAATTATAAGAATTAAATATTTAATTTACAAGCTAACATGTAAAATAATAAAACTAACACATAGAATAAATTGGTGCTACTGGGCTCCCAATATGGAGCCTAGAACCCTTATGTGAATATTTAATTATAAAAATTAAATATTTAATTTACAAACTAACATGTAAAATAATAAAATTTACACATAGAATAAATTGGTGCTACTGGGCTCCAAATATGGAGCCTGGAACCCATATGTGAATATTTAATTATAAAAATTAAATATTTAAATTACAAACTAACATGTAAAATAATAAAACTAACACATAGAATAAATTGGTGCTACTGGACTATAAATATCGAACCTGGAACCCATATGTGAATATTTAATTTACAAACAAACATTTAAAATAACATAACTAACATGTAATTAATGTTGTTTAATTTACAGTAGACGACATGGATGTGCCGCATATTCATCCCGGACCCTACAACGATGCGCTACTCTCGTTAAAGGGCAATCATAGGTCTGCCCACATATGGGAGGGTGAGTTACTGACTGATACTCTCCGCGCCAGGATAGTGGACGACATGTGGGACTTTCTGCATGACAGAGTTCTCCATGACCGTGTAGTCGCGCGCCTGCGGGATATAGGTTTCTACAGGATGATTGAGATCAGGCGGCTGCAGCTCGATTGGTCTTTGATCACGGCCCTTATAGAGCAGTGGCGACCGGAGACGCACACATTCCACCTGCCCATTGGCGAGGCCACCATCACACTGCAGGACGTGGAGGTGTTATATGGGCTGCTCGTAGATGGACTGCCCGTTTCTCTATTGGAGGGCATGAGAGAGTTGACACGTGTGCAGTACCTGGACTTGCTGCAGCGGCTCACCGATTTCCGGCCAGAGGATGAGACTGTCTGCATGGGACCAGTCAGTTTTCATTGACGACTATTCGCCTGTGGTTAGAGGCATTGCATCCTCAGATCGATGGCGCTACACCAGATAATCATGTTGACCAGTATACGAGGTTGCTGCTACTCCTGTTGTTTGGAGGGGTCTTGTTCCCGAACACTTCAAGGAACCTAGTCAGCTTGAGATTTCTTCATCATCTTGAGCGGCTAGATGATTTACCCTAGTACAGATGGGGCTCTGCTGTTCTAGCCTAGTTGTACAGATGCATGTGTCGGGCGAGCATGGGCACCCAGCGTGAGGTTGCTGGATTCTTGCCGCTACTACAGGTGACAACATATTCGAATACTCTATTCATTTTAACATACCTAGTAAAAATATATCTTAACTTTTACGTCAATTTTTTATGTTAGGTTTGGGCCTGGGAGCGGTTCCTGCAGTTGCAGCCACCTCTACCATAGTTAGATCCGGAGTTGCTCCCTCTAGCTAGGAGGTGGGTATGCCGGCGGGGACATACCCGCGAGTACGAGGCTCAGCATAATCTCTCCTTGTGCAGGGATATATTGGATTTGTTGGATGGCACACAAGTAAATGTATATCTAAGTTTACTTTTCATTGCTTCAAACAGAAGTTGTGTATACTGACGTTTTGTGTGCTTCCTTAATTGTTCATCTGGACGCCATACAACAATGCGCTGATAGCTGGCTTGCCCGATTGTTGCTTGGCCGGCCGTGATATTTGGGCCTCTTCCGTCCCGTTGTCCTCCTTGATATTGCGGAGCATCATGCCACCGAGCGGGTACTTCGGCAGTTTGGCAGGCTGCAGCTCGTACCGACAGCACCCACCTGGGAGGCCACACATTACTAGCGGGATGATCGTCACAGGGTGGACGATGCATATTTGGCATGGCTACAGGATCAGATATTTACTTGGGACCAGCGATTAGAGCTGATTCTGCCCCCCCCTCCCCCGCCCACTGACTCTGGAGGATGCTGAGAATGAGTATCTGCCTCGGTACCGCGGCGTTACCCAATTTTTTGTCGGGAACCCTAATCATCGAACAGGCGGTCGGTACGTTCCATACTCTGAGAGGCACGAGGCACTGGTATGTTATTTGGTATTCTTACTTATAAGTGTGATATAGAGTTCTGTAATTTATATTTTTACATGTTGTGAAGGCTATTGGTCTACATTTAGTCCACCAGTTGGGACTGCAGATGCAGCAGCATGCCGGCGACCCTGCGGTCGCTTTGCATGAGTATAGCGGGCAGTTTACGGAGCTGGCTGCCCGGACACTGCGTCGAGCCAGAGAGGAAGAGCGCTTAGAACATGTCCCTGCTTATATGGCGCCAGAGAACTACCATAGGGGTAGGCCTGTAGCACGACCGAGGGGACGAGGCAGGACTGTCCCTTGAGGCAGGGTGCCCCACGGGGTCATCGGGGCCAGTGAGGAGGAGGTCCCCAGCAAGGGGGCGTTGAGGCACCTGTTGAGGAACCCGAGATGTGGATGGTGGGCACCGGCTGAGTTTTGGCTCATCGTCGACGGGTGCTGTGGATCTATCACAGGCGCAGGTATGTTTGTATTACTATTAAATTTTAATTTGTTGTTATCTCATTGATTCGCCATAAATAACTTGATAATTTTCATATTAAGGCTTCATCCTAGCCCGTCTCGGAGGCCACTTTGTGCGATGCTAAGCAGGACACCACGGATGCTTATATTCAGGAACCCGACGAGACCATGGTAAGAAAATATTTTTGACTTAACGCGTACATTACTAATATATATTTTCATATACTGAGCTTACTTATTGCTTTGTAGGTTGCTGATGGACCGACGACCCCTTCTACCGATCCTGCCAGCCCTACTGATGATCATGCTGCAACGCATCCTCATATAAAGAGGCGACGTGATGAGGATGATCCTGATAGTGTACCCTGGCGGGAGGGGATGCGCCTCAGGCCAGCGGCTACATTGAAGCACACAGGCTGTGGAACACATTGATTTTCTTTTTTTGTATTTTATGTAAATAATAAATTATGTAAATAAAAACAACAATTTTTTATGCTTACATAATATGCGCATTATGTTTTTATTACCCCGTTTCTTCTTTATTTTAACACTACAACACAAACACAAACATAGAACCTTAACATAACTTAAATTCAGTACAACTAATGAAAACACATGACACGGGAAACATAAAGATATACTACGCTCAACACACACATGTCATTGTTTAGTCACCACCGCCTAGTATTCTCTGCTCCACCCACTTAAATTTTTCTTCCAGCTTATTTTTTTCTTCTTCCACCTCTTTGAGTTTCTCCGCAACTTCTCGTTTGTATTGTCGTTCATATTCCCACTGTTTTCTGGTCAAATGATGAAGATACTGTAACTTTTCTTTGTAGTATTCCTGCTGATAGGGTTCATCAATCCATACCTCAAAATTGCAAACAGGTTCGTCGGGAACCCTATAAAACTTGTTCATACACATCCAATAGCTGCGTCCAACTTCACCATCATCCCAACAGTCTTTCATCATGCATTTTTTGCCGCACTCGCACCTTGGTACATAAAGGGGTTCAGACATTTGTTAAAGTGTAAAAAAATAAACCTTGCTTTTAAGGAAATATTTGCTATTGGTTATTGTTAAGCGCAGAAAATAACTAGAATGCGATCGTTATTTATAGGCAAGGCAACACAAAAATTGTAGTATTTAACCGTGCTATACATATTGACACAAAACATAGTATTTAACCGCGATATATATAGCGTGTTAAGTACTTTTTTCTAAAAGTTAACAGCTTCTTTCGCAGTCAGTCAGCTTTTCAGACAGACAAGACAACACACAAAATGTAGTATTTAACCGCGATATGCACATTGTCTGAAACGAAACAGCTTTTTCGCTTTGGTCAGCTTTTCAGACAGACAAGACAACACACAAAACGTAGTATTCAACCGCGCTATACATATTGAAACAAAACGTAGTATTTAACCGCAATATGCATATTGACTTTTTCTGAAACGAAACAGCTTTTTCGCAGTCGGTCAGCTTTTCAGAACGACAAGACAACACACAAGACGTAGTATTCAACCGCACTATACATATTGACACAAAACGTAGTATTTAACCGCGATATGCATATTGACTTTTTCTGAAACGAAATAGTTTTTTCGTAGTTGGTCAGCTTTTCAGACTGACAAGACAACGCACAAAACGTAGTATTCAACCGCACTATACATATTAACACAAAACATAGTATTTAACCGTGATATGCATATTGACTTTTTCTGAAATGAAATAACTTTTTCACAATCGGTCAGCTTTCCAGACCGACAAGACAACACACAAAACGTATTATTCAACCGCACTATACATATTGACACAAAACGTAGTATTTAACCGCGATATGCATATTGACTTTTTCTGAAACAAAATAGCTTTTTCGCAGTCGGTAAGTTTTTCAGATTGACAAGACAACACACAAAACGTAGTATTTAACCGCGCTATATATATTCACACAAAACGTAGTATTTAACCGCGATATGCTACGCGTGTCCCTATATATATAGTCACATACTCAAAACATAAAACACACTCACATACTCACACTCAAAACATAAAACACACTCACATACTCAAACCCTAAACTATGGATGACTCTTCCTCTATCAAACGAGCCATATCTTACTCTTCTACTAGCAGTGATGCTTACTCTTATACTAGCAGTGATAATGAAGAAGAGAATCCTCCAACATTTGAAGTGGTTATGACAGATTCATGCGTCGACAACCACGATCTGGTAAATTATTATGTGCATTAAACTTTATTTCTTTAACATAAAATACTTTTGTTTCTTATACCTTAACTCCAGAAAATATATATACATCAGCATTGTATATCTTTATTCAGTTTCATATTTTCCGGAACTTAATAGTAATTCTTTTTGTTTTAAAAGTATATTCCAAGAACAATCTGCAAGCATCTTCCTCCAACATTAGAACACGCGTTTCTTCACCATCGTGGCAAAGAGTGGTATGTAAATATGAGCGTTGGTGATCAAAGAAGGTTCAAGGTAGGTTGGAGACTTTTTTGTGTTGGAGAATTTTATCAGTCGAGGTTTCGTCGTCAAATTTACGTTGGTTGATGTTTCACCACTGCGTGCTAATTTCAATGTGGACGTGAAGGGAGACGGATATCCTGTTTGTACTAATCCGTTTTTTACTTTATACTAGGATGTGTTTGTGTTGATTTATCCTTTTATTATCTTTTATTTTCATGTATGTTGCTTTAGCTATGGTTTTTGTGCTTTTTTCTCTTGAAGTATTATGTTATGAAATTTCAATCTTCATATTGGTCTTCTTTATTAACACCAATAAGTTGAATATTGGAACTATCATATCATCATCCCAATTCAAAAGGTCATGTTCCAACTGCGCTATATATATTCACACAAAACGTAGTATTTAACCGCGCTATATATGGCGTGTTAAAGATTCTTTCTGAAACAAAATAGCTTTTTCGCAGTCAAGCAGCTTTTCAGAACGAGAAGACAAAACACAAAACGCAGTATTTAACCGCGCTACATATATTCACTTATTTATCAAACATCTTCCTCCTTTGACAATGTAGTTTTCTAATAATTTTAATCCAATACTATTTTTGATTACATGAACGGGAAGGAGAAATTCACTAATTTACTCAACTGAGAAAAGTTAAATATCAATAAGATGTAACAAGGCTGTGGAACATAATTTTATTTGATAGATATTACAACATAAACAAGTACAGACACTTATTACAAAAAACATTACGAAAACAAAACACTAGGTGTTTCCTTGATAGTTGGGTACATTAGACGAACTTGCACCAGGAGCTGGATTTCCACCGCCACCCAAACCAGCTGAAGGACATTTACGACGGTCGTGTCCTGTTTGCGAGCATATGCCACATTTAAGCGCATAAACAGTATCACCAACATCCATTTGGTTCCATATACGCATTCTCTTCTGCACTTATAGCTTGCGCAAATAGTCCTTGTTACACAGCATTTTAAATGGTTCCTGCGGCCAATAATGCTCAGCACCCACTGGCTGCAACTGCCTACTATTTGTGTTTACGTATGCAGCAACACTGTATTGCCTATCAACATAGTTGGTTGCCCCTAAACCTGTTTGAGTACTTCATGGCATATGAGCACGGCAAGTGGTAGATGGTCCATTTCCCACATGAACACAACCTGCTGGCTTCATTTACGGTGTGTAGATTATTCCCCCGGTGTTCGCGGATAGTGGTGTGAACTTCAAAAACACCCCAGTCGTGATCATACTATAAATATGAATGGAAATGTGCTCGCCTCCTGTATTTCTCAAACCTTCTCATCGGTATTGGCATAAATTCAACACCCCTGTCCATCAATTCCGATGCAGCTCTATGTCTTTCAACAACCCTCTCCACCATCTGTTTGAATGTCATCTGGACCATGGCAGTGACAGGCAATCCACGTGCAGACTTCAATAACCCGTTGAATGACTCCAACACATTTGTAGTCAGGGCTCCCTATCGTGTGCCACCATCAGCATGTTCCATGCGCCTCCTGAATTTGCACTATTGGTGCTCAGTTGCAGCCATCCACATTAAATCATGCAAGTCCTTTTCGGGATATTTCTTCTGGAAATTGGCCTTCAGGTGCCTCACACAGTAAGGGTGGTATGCATAGGGTTCCTGCCATTCAGGCAAATGCCGTACAGAACTTAAAATACCACCATGCCGATCAGATATTAGATAAATACGTGACCGCTGTTTGACAACATGCTGCTTCAAGTGGTTCAAAAATAGCATCCACGTCTCTTCGCTTTCATTGGCACAAATGGCAAAGGCTAGTGGAAATATTTGTCCATTGGCATCTACTGCAACAGCGATCAACAACTTAATATTATACTTTCCATAGACATGAGTGCCGTCTATGGAAATTACCGGACGATGCACAAAACCATCAATTACTGGTTTAAATGCCCAGAACACGTATCTGAATATATATTCCGATATTCCTGGACTCCGCTCATACTTCCGTTCAACAACGGTCCCGGGGTTAAAGTGTTTCAGTGCGGCCATGTACCTGGGTAGAGATGAAAATGACTTATCCCAGTCACCATAAATAATTTCAAATGCACGTGTGCGCCCGAAATATGCCTTTCTTTTGGTTATAGTACACCCATATTCCTCGTGGACGGATGTAATACACTCTTTGATCTTGTACCTAATGGACACTTCCAAGTGTGAAATCAAGACAAGAGAAATCAAGTCAACATCCAAGTTGAAGTGATTCTCCTTGAATGTGTCCATTTCACAAACGTGCGTGCTAATATATTTACCCACTTTTCACAACCCTATTTCCTTCTTGCTCGCACGCAACATTTAGTTACAGCCCATAGAGTATCTACGGCATATAACCTTGTATACCTTTGTAGTTGACTCCCATACCATCATCTCACGACACTCTCTTACGTTGTACATTTTACAGCCCTGGATAGGCGAGCTTTATCGGGAAAATACATGCCATTTGCCAGCACCGTTGGTCTAGACTCATCCCACATTGCTGACTGAATTTCATCAAGATCCCTTGTGAGGGCATCCACATTCGGCATACTTGGCAAATTATCAAGGTAAGGAATTTGCCGCTCATGAAACGGCACGTGGGACTCGTACACTCTCGGTCTAACCGGAGATGGAGGAGCATGCTCCCTCGTCAGCTCAGGTTCAACATTCACTTCCTCCTCATCATCACCCTCGTTAGGGAAGGGTGTGTCATCTCCAGACTTATCGGCATTGTTGTCATAATCTCTATTATCTTCCTAACTTTGCGCATCTGCCAAATCACGAATAAATACGTCGTCTACGGGCAACTGAGTGAGGTCAGGACCATCAAGTTGCTCGTTTTCACTGCACAAAAAGAACAAAATGATAAGCTACTCAAATTGATAAATTCTTTACATATAGCTATATCACTTCACTTACAAGTCGTACTGTGTTTACATTCCATGATGGATATTTTCCTGTTGGTGATGACTCCCGGATGGACCAGCGTGATCCAACACGCCAAAACTACGCATATTCCAACTAGGCGTGGGGTCATAACTTGTAAAATTCATATCCGGACGGTACCCCCTGTGGAATATATGAGTGTTAATACAAATTTAATTCAATAAAAAATAAACATTGTAACAGAAAGGAAAATTGAAGTTTACCAGTCGTCTTGTGGATTATGTAAAGTAGGAGAGAGATTATTTTCTCGCTCCTCATTCGCCCGCGGAGATAAGTTTAGATCCGGCCAAACTCTTTCAGTCGGAACCTGTTGGGCTAAAACTGCTCCAGAATAACCACCCGACAATTGAGGGTTATCCCTGCTTTGCGCAATCTCATTATTGCGAACGTCTTCAGCCTTGACGTACATTTCCAATAATATTTTCACAATAAATTCCATGTATTCATCCGGAATCCCCAAAAAGTCTCTCATAGTTTCATCGTCTTCGATGTTAAACTCAAATAACAAGCAAACCCTTGCGGAGTCACAAAATACGGGTATCTTCCGATTATTTTAAGATTCACCGAACATTATGAACAAAGCTTGAGAATTTAACAATAAGAAAAATTTATCACGAAGTTGGAGTATTTCTGAATGATAATTCTCAAAACCCTTAACGCCTTTATATAAGGCAATGCCCAATCCGGGGGATCAATGTCACGACCCAATTTCACTACAGGTCGTGATGGCGCCCAACACCGTTGTCAAGCAAGCCAACGCGGAAACATTAGTGAGTTCAAATTTTACTTTACTAAAACAGTTACAACAATTTCTTGATTTTGATTTAAAGCGGGTGAAAATTAGCAACGTAATTTAATAATTATAGAATCCCAAAAGAATAGTCTACTAATGTGTGTGTCAAGACCTGGTGTCACAAGTATATGGGCATCTAGTAGAATACACAAAAGAATAAATCTATCCTACTGTCTGAACTAGAATAGACAGCCAAAAAAATACAGAGAGACTCCATCACGCTGTTGGGCGACATAGGAAAGGAGCAGCTCACCATGGAATCTTGGACTATGATCAAGTGTGCGCACCAGACTGATTACCAGATGTACCTGCCTCAGATCCTATACAATTAAGTACAGAAGCATCGTATGAGTACATAAACAATATGTACCCAGTAAGTATCCCGTCTAATCTTGAAGAAGTAGAGACGAGAGGTCGACTTGACACTTACTATGGTCAATTAATATAAGAAAGTGTTATACTACGCATGGATGCCATAATTAAATAGCAATTTATAGCATGAAAAGAGAAGTCATTCCCTAGATAATATCATAGTTAGCCATTTACATTTCAAGGCATTTAGCAAGACAAATCATGAATATGAACTCACATAGATAGCATGCGCACATTATGCCGAGGTCGTACGGCCCGGTCCAACATAAAAAGAAATGTGCACTGCCAGAGTGTTGAATGGCGCAAACCATAGATGCATCTATGTCTACCAAGGCGATCGGACCGATCCACAAATATCAATCATCATCAACAGGGCACCTAAGGCACAATCATAGTCAACTAAATTCATACAAGTTATCAAGTGAGTGCATGCGATCTTATACATTGATTTCCAACTGCTAACAAGTCCTAAGTGATCTCATTAACATGAAAGGATATAGACATTTACAAACATAGCATGATACGGGTCCTAAACTACCCGGACAATTAACATAATAGTAGCTATGCACGGACTCTCGTCACCTCGTGCGTACGTAACCCCCACAATTAGCAACACATGATTAATTAACTCACCTATGGGGACAATTCCCTCTTACAAGGTTAGAAAGGAGACTCGCCTCGCTCCAAAGCATACTGCCAATATCAAGAACGTGCTAAAACCCTCAATTTGGAGCCGAACGATCCGAAACTAATAAACGAAGTATGAACTAGTCAATACAAGCTCAAGAATTCGCTTTTTAACTACTAAAGTAATTTCCCAACCTTAAACACAAGTTTCCTAAAATCCAACCCCGGGCCCACGTGCCCGGATTCCAATATTTTCGAAGAAAGTTGTTCTCTATAACCTAAGGATCAATAATATATGATTTCTACTTCATTCCATAACAAACTTCGTGGTAAAATCTAAGTTTCATCAAAACCTTAGGTTTTGCTCTAATCTCATGATTTTCCCTAATCTTTGTGTGTTAATCCACCCAAAACTCAAGTATTAAACTAGAAATTGTAGCATAAACTTACCTTAAGATGCTAGGTGGAATCTCTCCCTTTGGAAGCTCCCAAATCGCCCAAACAATGGTGGAAATGTGTCAAAAATGACACATTCCCGTATTAAATGAAGGCACTGCCTTCAGCGATTTCCGCATCGGCAGTTAGGGGACCGCATCTACGGTCTCGCTTCTGCGAGAGGAGGGCCGCATCTGCGGAATTGGCCAGGCGGGCTGGGACCGCTTCTGCGGTCTTCGGACCGCTCCTGCGAACCCGCTTCTGCAGCGAAGGAGCCGCATCTGCGGTTCCTGGGCTCCTCGCCCTTGGCTGCTTCTGCGATGGAAGGACCGCACCTGCAATCTCGCACCTGCGGCTGACCAACCGCAGGTGCGATTATGACAGCAACCGGGAGCTTCAGCTCCTTTCAAAATTTCCTAACTCAACTCGAGCCTCGTCCGCTTGTCGCTCGACCCTCGGAATGCCCGAAACAACGCTAAATCTAAGAATCACCCCCTAAAACCAATTGAATCAAACTTATGAACTTCAAGTTCTTCCATTTACTTCTAACGCGCCGAAGCGTAATTATACTACTCGGATTGACACCAAACTTTGCGGGAAAGTCTTAAATGTTATATTGGACCTGTACCGGGCTCCAGAACTGACATACGGTCCCGATACCAACCTGATCAAGCATTATTTAATTACATTAAATCCTTAGAATTTCAGTTTAATAATTTCTAACAAAAATTCATTACTCGGGCTAGGGACCTCGGAATTCGATTCCGGGTATACGCCCGGGTCCCATATTTTCCTACGGACCCTCCGGGACCGTCAAAACACGAGTCCGGGTCCTTTTACTAAAAATGTTGACCAAAGTCAAACTTAGCCTTTTAAGAAAATCTTAGGGAATCAAGTGTGCTTATTTCAACCCAAACTCTTCCAAATCCCGAACCAACCATCCCCGCAGGTTGTAAATTAGTTAAAGCAAGCGCGGGAAGTCTTATTTAGGGGAACGGGGTTCTAAAAAGCAAATGACCAGTCGGGCCGTTACAGTCAAATATTTGGAAGTAAAACGTGGTTTAAAAGGGCGTTATACATATTTGAATTATTGTTATGTTAGTTAAGCACAAAAGAATTATTGGTGGGCCCATTTATTTATATAAAACGCGGTTCACTACCGCGCTTTATGTAAAACAATGTAATGGACCACGTTTTATATAATTGTCTTTTCAGGTTTATATAAATCGTGGTTTGTTACCGCGTTCTATGTAAAACGCGGTTATGAACCGCATTTTACCTTAACGGTCCAAATGGTCGTTAAGGTAAAACGCGGTTCATAACCACGTTTACATAGATATGTAACTTTTTTTTACACTTAAAAACGTATTTTGAGTCAAAAAGGACCACATTTAGGTTCCGGACTCTAGTGGTTAGCACCTGATTATATGCTATATGTCCAACACGTCTGCTTTCTTTACAAGGGACGTTCAAAATCCAAGTATAATCGTTAATTCAACCGAACCGATGACTTATTGGCTTATTAGTTTATTGGTATCGAGTTATCGGGGTAATGAATGATGAATATATTGAGATTATATAATTAACGGCTTAACGGTTTGGGGGCAGATTACTCAATTTTCTTATCAGATAAACCGTTAACCCGTTAAAAATTATTATATTTATACTTTTACCCCTATGTATATAAAGTGCTATTAAAGCCCTAAATGGCTAAAACCCTAATTTCTAATTCTCAATTGAATTCAGTCCGCAGCAGAGAGTGAGAAGTCGACCAGTCATCACTCATCTCTCCTAAGTCCTAAATCTCTAATCAAAATTTGTCTCAATCTGAATCTGCACGTGCTCATATTTTCATTAAGAGTATTCAAAAAATTTGTTCCAGATATTGTTCTTTGTACTCCATTACAAGTCTACATAGAGTAATGTACTGAGATTTATGAATGGTAAGTTGAAATGATAAAAGCCAGTGAACTATCCAGTTTGGTCAGTTGGTATTCACAAGACTAGGGTTGTTCGAAAAATTGTTAGACCCAAATTACTTTAAAGATGACAACCTCATCTTTTACCCAAGACCTATCATGTCAAATCATCGAGAATAAAAAACTAGATGTGGAAGCGTACCTGAATCCATGAGCACGACTGAGATTCTTGAGTCTTGCGGTTATCGGTCTTCCAAACCAAGACGTAAGCCATAATCGTCTTTCTCACGGTGGGATGCTAGAAAGAAAACCCTACGTATAATTTGGGGACCATAACCCTATTAATAGGTGCACAATTTTATGTATTTCTAATTTAACCCATCATCAAATTAGAAACTACATCCGGGTATCTACACATAAGACCCCATACTTTACAAGGTATCTAATAGACCCGTTTAGCTTTAAAATCTTAGCAGATCACTTTTTAATTTGGGTCAACCTTTCAATGATAGCAACTAACATACTATTATTCTTAAAATCATACATGTGCAAGTCCATAAAAAGTTCTAACAATCTCCCACTTGGACTACACATATAACTCTATAATTGTATGTCACCTTATGAGCTCAAAATATTTGCTACCATAAACCAAAGAACCTCCGAACAATCTCGTCCATCAATCATGCCGATATTGAACCAAGGCGGCTTTCGTTACTTTTATCGTGACTAAACCTTCCTTGATCACGAATACCAACATAACCAAATGACATAGATCAAGTATGGATGTGTCGCATGAAAATTACATGCAATGTGATCCAAGCATGCCTATTTTCAACTGGCCCAACTGAAAAAACAAGTCAGAGTGAAACATAGCTTGAATACTTTATTTCCGCAGAAATAACCTCAAATATCCTTAAACTGAAATCATTACCTGAAATCGAATTTGTAACGACCCGACCGGTCGTTTTTCTTTCTAGAACCACATTCCCCTGAATAAGACTTCTCGTACTTTCTTTAACTAATTTATGAATTGCGATCAACAATCGTAGATGCAGCCAAGGGTGGCCAGCCCTGGAGCCGCAGAAGCGACCTACCTTCCGCAGAAACGATTTGCTTCCCGCAGAAGCGGCCCAGCCGGCCAGTGGAATTTTTGCAGATGCGGTGGGCGCAGGTGCGACCCAGGACCGCAGATGCGGAAATCACTAAAGGCAGTGGACTTCATTTATTGCGGGTGTTAGCCATTTTTGGCCCATTTCCACTCAAAGGTTGGGCGATTTTGGAGCTCTTGAGAGAGGATTTTCACCAAGCTCTTAGAGGTAAGTAATTCCTACTATATGTGAGTTAAATACTTGGATTTCGGGTAGATTAACATATAAAGATTAGTGAAAATCATGGGATTAGAGTAAAACCTAGGGTTTTGATAAAAACAAGATTTAACCACGAAATTCATTATGGAATGAAGTGAAAATCATATATTATTGATCCTTAGATTATGCGTAACAACTTCCTTCGAAAATTTCCGGAATCCGGGCACGTGGGCCCGGGGTTGAATTTTATGAACCTTGCCCGTGGGGTTGGATAATCGCTTTAATAGCTAGAATATGAATTTGTAAACCTATAATGATGGACTTTTACATGATTTGAATAGTTTCGGATTGTGCGGCTCCGGTTTGAGAGTTTGGACGCATTCTTAAGTTGGAAGTAGGCTCGAAACGAGGTAAGTCTCTTTTCTAACCTTGTAGGGGGGAATGTCCCCATAGGTGAACTTAATTAATATATGATTAATTGTGCGGGCTACGTATGCACGAGGTGACGAGAGTCCGTACGTAGCTATTATTCCTGTTATGTTCGGGTAGTTCAAGGATTACATCATGCTTTGTGGCAGCTATTAATTGCTTATATATGCTAATGGTATGAAAGGAATTAAGTTGAAGAAAATCTAAGGACTTACAGGCTTCAAGTGAATTGCATTCATTTTTATAAAAAGGAATTAAAGAAGTGTTAAATGATAAAACTTATGTTGACCGCATCACACATATGATTCGCGAGCGGGGTTATGCTTTTACCGCGTCGCATGTATGATTTGTGAGCGGGGTGAATAGATGCATCTATGGTTCGTGCCGTTCGACCCTCGGCAGTGCACATTTTACTTTTATGTTGGATCGGGCCGAACGCCCTCGGTGGTAGTTGTGTATGATAATGGAACCGGAACTCTTATAATTCGTATAATTTATTGCTTGAAGGGTCACTTATTTTAAATGAGTAAAGTGCCTAGTTTTATTAATTGGATGAAAGGATTTTCAGTAATTATTCTTATTTGAGCTTGTTGTCATTTACGTACATTGTGAATTATATATATTGAACTTCATATTATTATATTTGCTGGCCCTAATAAGTGTCGGAGTCGACCCCTCGTCACTACTTCTGCGAGGTTAGGCGAGATACTTACTGGGTACATATTTCTATGTACTCAAACTACACTTCTGTACTTGATTATACAGGCTTTGAGGCAGGTGCATCTGGCCATCAGTCCGGCGCATAGAGTGGACTCCTCAGCTCGAGACTTTCCGGTGAGCTACCCTTTTGAGCCGTTCTGCAGCCGTTGGAGTCTTTCTTTTGTATTTATGTTTACTATCTATTCCTTTTCCAGACAGTAGGATAGTATGGTTATGTATATTCTACTAGATTTCCCACACACTTGTGACACCAGGTCTTGGCACACACATTAGTAGAATTATGATGTTTTGGCTTGTCTTTATGATTGATATCCGCATTCATTTCTTTCATTTAAATATGCATAATTTTTTAAACTATAAATATCTTAAATCTATAATGGAAGTTATCACGTACTAACTACATAAATGAGCATTCACTATTTGATTAGTGTTGGCTTGCCTAACAATGGTGCTGGGAGCCATCACGGCCTAATAAGGAATTTGGATCGTGACAACATGGTATCAGAGCACTAGGTTTACGTAGGTATCACAAGTTATGGGCAAACCTAGTAGAGTCTTGCGGATCGGTACGGAGACGTCTGTACTTATCTTCGAGAAGCTATAGGGTGTTAGGAAACTACTCTTTATTCCTCTCCTATCGTGTAGTTGATGATGTACTAAATTTCCTTATTCTATTCTCTCACAGATGGCGAGGACGCGTAAGGTGGATGTTCCAGACCCGTGAGGAGCTGCTCCCCCCATTGTTAGAGGCCGAGGCAGAGGCCAGGGGAGGGCACCAGCCCGAGGTAGGGGACGAGGGCGTCCTAGAGCTGCCCCAGTTGCACCACCTGTGGACCTAGCAGGGAATCCCATTATCGAGGAGCAGGGCGAGGTGCCCCTAGCAGAGCCTGCCTCGGCAGATTTCATGACAGCACTGGGCTTCCAGGAGGTCATGGGCCGTATGCTGCGGTTCATGGACTCGATGACTCAGGCTGATTTATCTCCAGCAGACCCAACCACATTTCAGGCAGGAGGGGGAAAGATTCGTCCACTAAATGAACCACCGGGCAGGCCGGGATCTCCATTGACGGTATGGCCATCTGACGACCACGCTTGCTTAATACCGGAGTCTGGGAAGAAGTATTTTGCAGAGACTCGGCCAACACAAACTGCATCCCAGCCGAAGCCACCGCTTGGCGAAATGCGGGGACAGGAGCCTTCACCTTCTTAGAAGCTCTCTGACCTAGAATCAAAAGAAAACCATCAACAGCAAAAAGTAATGCACCACAACAAAAGCAAAATAGTTATAAGAGCGAAACCCGACTTACCGATCGAGGGCTTGAGCCCGAACCTCTTGTTGAAGGACGCCCAGTCACGAATCCCTACGGTGTAAGGCAAGATGTGGGCCACCCAATCACTGATATCGGCGACCAAAGATAGGGGATGCCTCTCAGCTGTAAAAGGAAAAACTGACATAACGAGTCAAAAATCACGAAGAGAAGGAAAGAACGACTCCAAATGACGATACTTACGAGCAAAATTCCATTGTTCAGAAAAGCCTCTAGGGTTCGCCACCACGTGCTAGGTTTAATAAAGAAATAATGGGCCCGAAACCGGCGGTTCGTCCTATCATCCATCGCCGCCACCAACCCTTTGATTCCGCGGTGGCGGAGATGAATCATCGTGCCCCTGTGGAAGCTCAGTTCGAAGAGATGCAGTAGATGGTGGATAGAGACTTCGCAGCTGGCGAGCTCCGCAAATTTCGCCAACATAAGGAAAATCTTGTAAAGGTAGGGAGAGAGCTGTGCCGGGCAGATGTGGTAGTAGCGGCAAGAGAATAACCTATCTGGAACATGTAGGCATAAAACGCACAATAACCAGGCCTGTGAACTTGAACCACGTCAGCTCCGACTGGAATCAGGTCAAGGTAGGCTGGAATGCCGTATTTGGTCCTAAGGGTGCCAAGGTGTTTCGCCTCCATCTCCGACTTCTCAGACTCCGGTTCAAGGGTGGGTTCCTTATAGAAATCGAACCTAGAAGTAGGGTTATGAGGAATGATCTCCTCCACAGTGGGAAAGCTCTCATCCTCTATCACCGTTGATTCTCCGCCACTAGAAGGCATGGCCACCGATAATGGAATAGAGACAGAAATTATCTCAGCGTTGGGGGTCACGGTAGCCATTTTCCGATGATGTGTATATGAGGGGACAGAAAAAGAAGAAAGGGTGGCAATGGCAGCAGATACAGGAAGCAAAAACACAAGAAGGAGAAAAGGAACCAAGTGCAAGGCTGAAGAAACTAGAAGAATGCAAAAGTTTCTTTGAGAAATATTCCCCTCTTTATTTATAGACTCAGGGGCGTTCGAATCGATGCAAGCAACCGCCAGTGGCCCTAGAATCGAAACGACAAAGACTCGAGGAACAAGGCAACGCATCAGGAAGATGTGCAATGATGACGTATGCATTGTGACGTCATCCTGCACCAACTCTATGACCCACGAATCTCAAAAAAACACGTCATTACTTTGGCAATAGACACCTCCACTCAATCACCACGCCAAAAACTTCTTCACAAATCGCCAACTGAAAAGGTACGTTCATCGGGGCCGACCAGAAGGCAATCCCGACAAGCGGAAGGACAAACTGTATGGGTCAAAATCTTGCTGAGGAAGTTGGGCATGGGAATATCGTAAGGTGAAAAGACTGTGTTCCGATTAGGGCGGATAGGCCGAGGTCGATTTGAACGAGCCGTAGAGGTCCAGATCGAGTAGCGAAGAGTAGGAATAACGGCTAGTGTAGTCTTGGAACTAGTGACAGGAATATTCTCCTGGATATTCCCCTTGTAGTACTTTCTAGGGGTTTTAGAGAATATCCCATATAAATATAAAAGGAGGGAGAAGAAAGGAAGAGGGAACATGTGAGATTGAATTAGAGAAAACTATTGTAAGAAGTTGACCTTTGAGAGAAAATACAAAGTTCACCTTTCCATAGTGGTTGATTTTATCGATTATTCTTCCCTTTCACTCACATGATCCAAGAAAAGCATTGCTCATATTCTCGTTCACTGCCATCTTTCGTTGTCAGAAGGAAGAATCTTCCACATCATTTGATATTTGGGTGAATTGCTCTTCCTATTTACATTTATTGTCATTTCTCATATTTATTGCTCACTACTTATTCTTCATTTACTCTCTAAAGTGCGCATTTAATGATTGAATACACGACTCTGAGCATTAGGAAAACGGTATCACCCAAACTCTAAGCTAGATCAAATAATTATTATGCTTGACTAGGATTCACCTTTCACCTCAATTATTATTTAATTAGTTTAACAAAGAGTATTATACTTTTTGATCAAACACTTTTCTGTAATATTTTTATAATAAAAAATAACAACAGTAACCAAATTGCCAAATGCATAAACAAGGGTAAATCTCCTTTCTGTAAATCATATTCATGCCCGCACTTTTGCGGCTAACAACATACTGTCGCTTTGCAACGTGATCATAATCCTTATTATTATTATTCTAAAAGATAAATTTCACCAATAATTATAAATATAAGAGGCTTTCCATAGCCTTCCAAACAGTACTCGAAAGAGGTCAAACCTTCAATTATTGAGACAAATCTACCCCGCTCTTGCAGTAGTTAGGCCAAACTTCCAAACGATATAGACTCTGATACCAATTGTTAGAGCCAAATTACTTTAAAGATGAAATCTCTCATCTTTTATCCAAGACCTATCATGTCGAGAATAAAAATTAGATGTGGAAATGTACCTGAATCCAAGAACACGACAGAGATTCTTCAGTCTTGCGGTTATCGGTCTTCCAAACCAAGACGTAAGTCGTAATCGTCTTTCTCACGATGGGATGCTAGAAACAAAACCTTGAGCCTGATTTGGGGACCATAACCATATTAATAGGTGTACAAGTTTATGTATTTCTAATTTAGCCCATCATCAAATTGGAAATTATATCCGGGCATCTACACATAAGACCCCATACTTTACAAGGTATCTAATAGACCCATTTAACTTTAAAATCTTAGCAAACCACTTTTAAATTTGGGTCAACCTTTTAATGTAGCAACTAACACACAATTATTCTTAATACCACATATGTGCAAGTCCATAAAAAGTTCTAACAAAAATTTCTATTTGGTTTAGCTGATAAACCGCCCGATAATCGTCAATTCGATACCAATCCATTCGTTGTCTTATTGGATGGCTAGCGGATTAATATATTTATAATCTGATAACCAATAAGCCAAACTATTAAACGTAATTATCCGTCTGATCCGTTAGATAAGGACCCTACTGAGAAAGTTGTAAAGATAAATTTATGTGAGAGATTAGTATCTGAACGGGGTGGTTCTTATGTGAATTTTTTTGTGTTTCTTTCTGTGAATGCATGTTATGGGAAAGAGGGAAGGGGGGAGGAGTAGTGATAGAGTAGCATTGGTCTTCATGCGGTGGTTTTGCGAATGGAAAAAATCAATTATTATCATGGTGATTCATTAAGAGGGAAAAGAAACAGTGGCAGGGAACATAATGGTGAAATTTGAACTATTTCGAAAAGTCGAGGTACAAGTTTGGACTATTTGCATTATTAAAGGACAACCATAACACAACAAAAACAATAACAAGAATTACAACAATACACCCAGTAAAATTTCACAAGTAGGGTCTGGGGATGGTGGTGTGTACGCAAATCTTATCCCTACCTTGGAAGGGTAGAGAGACTATTTTCAATAAACCCTCGGCTCAAGAAAAATGAAAAGAAATAATAAAAATAAACAATATCAGCAACACGGACCAGAAAGATCAAACATCACACTAAAAGGCAGAAAATAGATGGCATGAAGTAGTAGCAACAAGCATCAACCACAACAAGATACTAAGAAATCGACGTGGAAGGTAATAGGAAAATATGTAAAATTAGCAATCTAAGAACATGAACACACTACCAGGCGAACTGTTGATGGGTTTACAGTGCCTTAGTTTTGTGTTTTGATGATCTAACAAACTTACTGTCAAAGAACCAGATAAGCAACCTGACACACTTGGTACACAATACAAATCAAGGGACTCCAGCTACTGTGAGCGGGAAGATAAAGGATCAACACAGGGACCTGATCCCCTTATGTTTCCTCGATAACAGTACGAAAGTCAACTGTCTACAGCTGGAAAGTGACTGCCTACACTGTACACGCAGACAGTGTTGCACAGTACTGCAGTCACTCCCCTTTGACCAACCAAGTGATTACATCATTCAAGTGATGTCATCTAAGTTGTATTAACAAAGAGCATTACAACAAAACATCACTTGAACACTTGAGAATTCATTCAAGCACTTCAACCGTTTTGCCTGCTAAGCATTCAATTCTCAAGTGCATCAAGATCAAAGAACAACACTACTACGGACCAGTTCCTACAACAAGTATTTTGTATGTCCTTAGTTGGGTTGTAACTTTGTAATTGTTCGTCATTGTAATTCCTACTTTGCTTATCTAGAAGTGTTACTTACGAACCCCTTTTAAACCATAAACCTTTAGTGTTTTTGTCGTGACTAGAGTTAGTCATGAGTTGAAGTATTTGTAATAGGTGTATCGCAAAGTGGCTTGTAATAGGTATATTACAAGTTAGTGAGGGATTAAGAGTTTAATTCCTAGATTGCATAGGTTGTAATATAAAGTTGCTCATAGTGAAGTTGAAATCCTACTAGTGTAGGTCGTGATTTTTTTATCCCCTTGAGCAGGGATTTTTCCACGTAAAAACTCTCTGTTCCATTTACTTACTGTTTCATTAGCACTATCAGTGGGAACCTATAGGGGACCTGGTCTCTATATAGTTTGGTGGACTCATATATTCTATCAACTGTAATACCCTCGGTGTGGATCGTAAATATGCTCAACTACCTACTAACTTTTTACCCTAATTCTCGACCTCCACACTCTCCTATCAAGGGTCATGTCCTCGGTAAGTTAAGCTGCGACATGTCCTGCCTGATCACTTCTCCCCAATTCTTCCTTGGCCTCTCTCTACCTCTTCTCATACCTACCAAAGTCAACTGCTCATACCTCCTTACTGGGGCATCTGAACTTCTCCTCTTCACATGGCAGAACCATGTAAGGCTCACTTCCCGCATCTTTTCCTCCACGGAGGCCACACCCACCCTTATCCGACATCTTCATCTCTAATCTTATCCAACCACGTATACTCGCACATTCATCTCAGCATCTTCATCTCTGCTACTTTCATCTTCTGTGTATGCAAATTCTTGACTGGCCAATACTCTGTCCCATACAACATAATTGGTCTAACTACCACATTGTAGAATTTACCTTGGGTCGTTTGGTACACGGACTAAATTATCCCGGGATTATAATCCCAGGACTAATTTATATCATATGGGAGGTGGGATAAAATAATATCAAGCTTGATGAGATAAGGTGGGATGAGATGGGATATCCTGGATTAAGTTTGGGATTAATTTATACCGTATTTGGTTGGCAGTATAAATTTATCCCAGGATATATTTGTACCTCTTACCAAACACGGTATAAATTAATCCAACATCTTATCTCACCTTATATTCCTCATACCAAACGACCCCTTAAGGCATAGTTAAAGGAAATTTGACCATTTTTCTCTTTGTAAATAGGCCTTCATATTAGAGATGTGGCATCACTGGATGCTAAACATTGTTATTAGAGACTAAACTTTTGTCATTAGTCAATAAGGGTAATTTGGCCTATTTTTATATTGACAACGATAAATTTGACCAAAACTATTAACGAAGACAAATCTGAACCAATTAGCACAGTTTTAGGAAAAAGTGGGACCTTTCTCCTTTTCAAAATAATGAATTTCAATTTTAGTTCTCCTTTTAAAATCATCTAATCCAGATTAGAGTTCTGTTTCTTAAAAGTAGTTTTTTTCTTAAATGACAATCCAATGACAACTTTTCCAAATATTACTTCTCTTAAATTAACAACTTTGAACTTTGTCAAAATAGATTTCATATTCATGCATATTTGGCTAAAGTTTAGAAGGTCCAGGAGAAGGAAATGACATGTTTGACTGACAAAATTTAACACAAATGTTTTAAATATGAATTCAAGTTTTAAATATGATAAGATGTTGTCACGCCCTAGGGATGGCAATTTGGGCAGGGTGGGATAGGGCGGGGCAGGACAAACCTTAAATAAGGCGGGGCAGGTAAATTTTTTAATGGGGCAGGGCGGGGCATGGCAGGGCAAAATGTTATTTTTGAAAAAATTTGATAGGGCAGGGTAGGGCAGGGCACATTAGGCCATAGCATAATGTAAGCAGGCCCAAAGCGTGACATATAGCAGCAGATAACCACCTTTGGATACACTATTTAAACTATAGTCAGTTTTCAACCATTGTTTAAATTTAAAAGTTTGTCAGATTTTGAAAAACTTTAGACCCTTCTTACAGGCGTTGTTGCTTCTTCTTCTTCTTCTAAAATTTTGAACTGCCAGACCTAACTTTATATACCAAAGTCTAAAGTTTGAATTGGCAAAATGAAAAAGTAATAGAGGGTCTCACAAATCTGTGAACTAAATCAATTTTTGATTATTATTACTGCTACACTAGACTAGCTAGTAAAAATGCCACTAAGTTAATATAAACTGGAAAATAAAAAAAAAATCGGATCAAACACACGTGTATCGTAGGAACGAAACATCCGAGAAAGAACGTTATACGACTAATCTATAACTAAACAATATTTTAAATGTTTCAATAGAAAGTTGAAAAGGTAAACGAAATTAAAAGCATAATGCAAAATGAAAAATAAAGAGAAAAAAATAAAAGAAAGCCTAAACGAAGTAGGGCGGGGCAGGGCTTAATAGGGCGGGGCGGGGCAGGACAAATTTTTGACAAAAGACTAAATGGGGCAGGGCAGGGCGGGTCAAAATTTTAGCGGGTCAAGGCTTGCCCTGCCCCGCCCTACCCCGCCCTGCCCCAATTGCCATCCCTGCACGCCCCAATACTATATGAGCGTGGAATCGGTACTCGCGCGAGACCTTAACTTTGATCGAGCGAATGAACTGATTTAGCGAAATATATAAACGCCCCCTCTATGTTGTCCACAATGGTCAGTTGAACACCTCAACCGATACTATTTCTAGCTAAACACTTCACGTGGCTATTAAGTAGGTCAAGTAAACACCCGATCCAGTCAGCTCATCTTGCGTGTAATACACTCACCGAGACGCACGTCGCCTATCCATTCCAAACTTTAATAGTAACAGTAATATACCTTAATGAAGACTCTAATTTAAGCCCAAATCGGAACTCTAATTTTCACTTTATCTTCTTCATCTTCCTTCTGCTATACCCCTCCATTTTTGGCGACCTTCCTTTCAATTGGAAAGAATTTTTCAAATTCAGGACATTAGACAAAGAACCCGTTCTAAAACAGGATCCAAACAGTATTCCATAAGTTTCAGAGAAGAAAACCGTTTGCGCAAACAGGAAGATAACATGGGCAGATTCTCATCCAACAATCAGCTTCCGCCTCCGCTCTATAACCTTCTCCATCTTCATCTTCATCTTGTTGTTCAAGTCCCCATCTCCGGCGGAGGTTGAGCAGTTGGTATCTCCATCATCAAATTGCCGTTTCAATCTTAATCGGCAGCTTCTTCTCTTCCTCGGACTCTATAACTTGCTTCATCATCTTCATCAGCTCACCGTCGCCGGCGAAATTGGCGCTATCAGTTTCTCTGCCATCGAATTGTCGCTTCATTTGATAGATAAATGAGGAAATCAAGGAATTCTACGATTAGTTATTTGGAAGAAACTCACTTGCTGATTACTTCTTAAATTGATATTAAAACATTTACATAACTCCAATTGCACAGATTATTGATGGGAATTGGTTCTTAATTATCAATTTGTTGGTTTTGGTCTATTATTTTTTCGTTGTATGCATTATTCTGGGACAATCTGGTGGATTTCAGTAGAAGGGACGGGCTAAAGAAGATGAAGGAGGGGGGGTGCGGGGAGGGTGGGAGGGGAAAGGGGGGAGCACTGGTTTAGGAAAATAAGGTTTTTTTTTAGTGTATTTTTTTTATTAATTACATGTGTCAAATGGAAAAATTACACGTGTCATTTTTTGATTGGTTCATTTGCCATGTCATCAGCAAGTGCAACTCACGCATATGACCTGCTGTACTCAGGTGTTTACTTGACCTATTTAATAGCCACGTGAAGTGTTTAGCTGGGAATAGTCTCAGTTGAGGTGTTCAACTGACCGTTGTGGACAACTTGGAGGGGCCGTTTATATATTTCGCCAACTGATTTCTCTGCCCATGATAATCCATGCATGCATCATGAAGTAAAATATTCAAAAAAGCTGAATACATACGGAGACACTTAAAGTTGGTACAATTTTTCATTTAGACACCTGAACTTAGGGGTATTCCTAATGAGCACGTACATTACACGAACTTTGTTCCAATTAGACACTCTTTTAACAATTAGTGAAACTTACAAAGTGTGTGCAATACACTCGCTGCTGATGTGGCGAATGACGAATAAAATGAGGACATGTATCTTTTTGAGTTAAAAAAGAAAGGAAAAACTATGTTAAATCTATTTAATGTGTGTTCTTGGTGTTCTTCACTATCTTCATGTGTGTTCTTGTTCCAACCAAGATTTTAATCCAAACTTTTAAGAGAAACTCCTCCAAATTTGTTATAACTTGATCTAAAGATTCCCCAAGACGACCCGAAGGCAACCCCAACATTAATTCCACAAACTTTCATCAATTCAAGTAACCCATTTTAAACCTTCAAGCTTTTTAAAGACCCCATTAATGGTGTTTCGATTTGAAATGAAGAACTTGGACTCATTTTAGTTTTAATCAATAGGGGGCTGCTCCTGGAGAAGAGTGACGGTTGGAGATGGATGGGGTGAAGAAGAAGGGTTCGGCGATGGGGGTTAGAGAGAAGGGTGGCGGAGGATTTGGTGGCGATGAAAATTTCAGCTATAAGACAAGTAGTAACTGTTGAAAGCTAGATGCAGAAATACTCTAAGGCTTCAACAGTCAAATAATTGGGGCGCCATTCTTGTTGTGTGAAGCAGAAGCTAAGGAAAGGATTATGGTCACCAAAAGAAGATGAGAAATTGTGTAATTATATCACCAAATTTGGTGTTGGCTCCTGGAGTTCTATCCCTAAGCTAGCTGGTAACTGAGAGTCTTCAATTGGATATGAGTAGTGACACTGATAAAGAAGAAGGAAATGGTAAAAGTGGAGGAGGCAATAGTGGAAATGGTGGTGGACATAAAGAAGAAGAAGGAAATAAAAAAGACAAAAAAAAAAAAAAAAAAATCTATTTTTTTGGGCTCTTCACGCGCCTATATTGGGTGAAACTCTCTCTATATGCCAACTCAGCAAAAAGTGCCTAATTGGAACAAAATTCATGTAATATACATACTCATTAAAAATACCCCTAAATTTAGGTATCTAAATGAAAAAATCGTGCCAACTTTAAGTGTCTCCATATTTTAAGTGTCTCCATCTTTAATTCATATATAACTCAATACTTGAGAAAAACTAAGAGATAGTTTGATAGAATCAGAAGCATAACTAATTCATCATTTCCAAGACATGTATTATCTTCAACATCATTTAATTTCCAAAACAATTTTAAATTTTTAATAATCCAAATTTTGGACAAATTGCACTAGAATTAAGCCCTTGACAAAATTTAGATAATCTTGGACTTCTCTTTACGAGCATCAACTGTAATACACCTTTTGATTCGTTTCATATGATAGTGTTTAAATAAACACAAAATTTAAAAAGAAGAAAAAAATGACTTTCAACTGATATTAAGAGTACCTTAGAATTAGCGTCTTAAATATGTCATTACATTTCTATATAATTAATAATAATATTAATTTATTATGAAATATTTAAAACAAATATTTTCTATAAATATTTAAAAATTATAAATTAATAGATAATATCATAAAAATAATCTACCTTCCAAATTAATATTATTTTTACATAATAAAAAAAATTAATGACGAACTTATTTTTTTACATTATCAATTAATAGGTTACATTAAAATATAAAATGAGAAAAATAATCAAATATTATAGTAGAAACGAATGTACGAAAAGAGGTGGATAAAGATAATTTTATATTATTTATATTTTAAATTAATTAATAAACAAAATAGAAATAAATAACACTCAAGAAAATTATTAATAAATTTAGATAATTGAAGAATTTTAAATAATATAACATAAGTATAAAAATATATATTTCCAGAATAAGAAAATATATACGTATGTTCTACTAGAAGAGAAGTAGTATCAAAATATTAAGCCAATTGACAAATTAATAAATAATCACATTAGTAAATGTATAGTACTAAGTACTTACTAATTTAATAAAGAATAAACAACGAATAAATAATTTATTTGATTACTATAATGCTTTGTATCCTTTAATTTTGTATAGATTTTATTATATTTAGGTACACTACATTAAATAATAAAATAGTAACTAATATTTATTAAAATAATATAATATATTACATCATAATTTTATAAGATTAATATTCCATCGAATTATCCGCGCATCGCGCGGGTTCTAACACTAGTACAAAATAAAATGGAGGGAATAACAGAATGTTCCGGCACTTCATTTGATTTTGTCATCGTATGGACCACATCTTATCCAGTTACATTATATTTGTTTCTGATTTTTGATTTGAAGTAGACAAAGTACATCAAAATTCTGCTCCAAATTCAAGAATTGCTTAACTAAAACTTTGGTTTCATTCAAATTGTGCTTAATTATTGTCTCCTGAAAATTATGTGAATTAACTTATGGATTCATTTCGATAACATTTGTGGTTGAAATTGGAAAAATATTACTTGAAATTGAAGTAGACAATAAGCGGGTGTTTGGACATGAATATATTTTTGGGTTATTTTTTGAAGTTTCGTGAGTGATGAGTGAAAATTTTGAAAAATAAGTTTTCGAAGTTTTTCAAATTTTCAAAAATTTCCAAAATGCATCTTCAAGTGAAATTTAAAAAGTTTATGAACAAACGCTGATTTCGGAAAAAAATAAAAAAAAATTGGAAAAAGAGAAAAATTTCTTATGTCCAAACGGGCTCAAGTTTGTGAAAGTATTATGTTGACCATGTTGGTTTTGGGTTATTGTTCACTAAAATAAAAGATCTGAAAAAACTTAGTTTTATCTACTGCTGCAAGTTCTAGCTTTCATATAATCAATCCCTCATGCTGCTCTAAATTTCACCCACAACCCAAAACTTCTACCAATTAAAATGCAAACTTAGTAGACACAAGACTAGGAGCCCGTTTGGCTTAGCTGATTTAGAGTAGCTGATAAGTATAGGTGCTGAAAAGTACTTTTAAGTGCTGAAGCTGATCTAAAAAATAAACAGTTACGTGTTTGGATAAAAGTGCTGAAATTAATAATAAGCAGCTAAAAAATTGGGTATACAAAGAGTTTTGTTTTAAAAAGAAGTATTTTAGGGATAGAATAGTAAATATTTTAGTCAAACCTAAAGTGCTTATAAGCTGAAATTTGATAAGTTGGGGGAGACCAACTTATGGCTTTTGGCTTATTTTTGGCTTATAAGCACTTAACTTATAAGCACTTTTAATTTTACCAAACGCATAGATAAGCCAAAAAGTGCTTATAAACCAATTTGACCAGCTTATAAGCTTAGCCAAACACCCTCTAGTTCACAACATATGCACTCACAGAAAATTTGATACAGTAAAGTTCAAACTCCCAAACAATCAAACTTCTGTTCAAAATTGATATAAAAGCCAAAAGTTCACTGCGAGCACAGGTGCGACATATTTAGACGTGCAGTACAAGAGATAATGAAGCGAAATTTACAACGCCACAGAATAAGCATGTCAATTGATGTTTTTCACTGCGATCTAGATTTGCACATACCACTTAGGCATATAATATTTGATAAATACCAAGTAAATAAGAATGATGCGTGTGTTAGGGGCACGTCATGCAACCCTGCTGCAAACAAAGCTTGGTATTTAAGTTGAGAGGAATGTAGAGGGACAGGCTCATACTTGGCGGGGTTTCAAAACCTGTCCGCCAACTAGAGTCGGCTAGAAGCCCACACGGTATTTCTCCAATATAAAAAATAAAAACAAAAAAGAAGACTTACCAACTAATCTTCCTATTGTACTATTTGACTCAATAACGACGTAAACTAAGAAGCTACTTACCTTTGGCCAATGATCCCTCCTTTGCTCGGGAACAAGTTGTTGGTACAGATGATAAATAGCATAAGATCTCAACAATATTCAGCAAAATACAACAGGCAGCTGATCAGTGGGCAGCCCGGTGCACTAAGCTTCCACTATGCGCGGGATCCGGGGAAGGGTCGGACCACAAGGATCTATTATACGCAGTCTTACCCTGCATTTCTGCAAGAGACTGTTTCTACGGCACGACCTCCTGGTCATATGGAGGCAACTTTACCGGATACGCCAAGGCTCCCCTTCTGGCAGCTGCTGATCAGTATCAAGCATTATTGAATAACAGAGCACAACGTAATTGACCATAAAAAGGTAACTCACGGCCAATATGCGCTCACGGTGAATATGATATAGTCAAGTTCAAGCTCCCAAATAGTAGCAAAAACAGGTGAGACATAGCTAGAAAGCAAAATGAATGAAGATGATATCTGAAACATTGGCCGAAAACATACAAGAGATCATGAAGCGAAATTTACAATGCCAAAGCACAACCATGTCAACGGACATTTTCCATATTATCTAGATTCGCACATACCATTTAGACATGTAATATCGGATAGAATACCAGGTGAATCAGAACAACACATAACAGACGTAATCAAAGTGTATATCAAACCAGCACAAAAGAAGGCATGAAACTGTAGCCAACACACAAATTCTCCTAATAATTCTTCAAGCTGCAATATCTTTTAATCTTCTTTGCCCCTGAGGTTTAATAAGATCTCATATTATATGTTGCCATCAGAGGAAAACCAAATGAAATCACCAAATTTAAGCACAATACCCCTTCTAGATCTTGTCAAGCTTCTCTGCCTTCACAACAGGGTTGGCCTTTGCTATTGCATCTTGGGCAGCAGAGCGGTAATCAAACTGGCAGTCATGTTTATCCGAGTAACGGTGTGCTCCACAATACAGGTGACCGCAGCGACACTTGAATCCAGTGAAGCCAACCCTTTTTTTACAAGTGCCGCAGCGGTTAGGACCCTCCTTAGCCTTTACTTCAGAAACAACACTGGAGCTTGAGGTTGGAGATGATGGCAAAGCTACAGCCTTTGCTTCCACAGAATCAGATTGCACATCGACTGAGCCAACAACAATCGTTTCCCCCTTCTCACTGGCGGTTGATCCATTGACAAGGTTTTCAATCGATGATGCAGCTAACTTAGCTTGTTCTTGTTTCAATACCGTGTCCCTGTAACACTTAGAGCACATGTTCATGTTTGCAGCACTTCCAAAGAAGCCACAGTTGTTAACGCACAAAATAGGGCCTTCAGGAGGGGGTTGGCATCCCGTCTCATCATGCTCCATATTGTCAACACTCCTGCGCCAAAACTCATTAAAGATAACAACATTAATGCTAAGAAACCTCCTAAACCTGCTTCTCCTGAGAAAAATATAATAGGGAAAAGAAAGAATATTCTTTGCTTCCGCTCGCTATAAACCATCAAAATTTATGCAGCTAAGTTATAGGCTGAACAATAGAGGCAATGCAGCATATTGTATTCGGGTTCATCAGTACCCGGTACTTTCGGCATAGAGAAATTTATGTCTAAAAGTTCACTAAAATTATAAGAAATAGTCGATATGAACTCATAACTTTTAATACAATGGATTCAATGCTAAATAACCTTAAAGATTAAACCCATAGAGTTTAAATCCCAATTCTGCCTCGGCTGAAGAAGACTATTTTTCTAAGCAAGTAACAAAGGGGAAAACGCCCAAAGTGTAAACAAGCAAGTGCACATGAGGTCCCTCTTTGAAGGGCATAAAAACAAGATGAAGAACATACACAAGTTCATCAGACGCAATAAGCAAAGCGATATTCAGCAAAATAAAAATACGTGAGTACGAGTGTAAAACAGACTGCAAAAGTGATATAAGCAATTCAATCAACCAACTAAGCCTCGATCCAAAATCAGTTGGAGCCGACTATATGAATCATTTATCTCCATTTCCCATATATGTCCATTTTCTCTCTATTCAAGTAACATAAGCAAGATCAATGTTAATCATTTATCTCCATTTCCCATATATGTCTCTATTCAAGTAACATAAGCAAGATCAATGTTGTCGGCGTAGGCAAGGCACTAAGGCGTGCGACACGAGTTCTAGCAGTACTAAACAACAAATATAAATTGCCCTTTGTGCTTAAAGCCCCAATAGAGCTTAAGCGCTTTTTTTAGAGCTTTTCGCCCTTGACAACACTGAGCAAGATATTCAAAAATATTTAAAGCCAGTTAAAACATGATTAGCTCCTAAACTTGAAACTGAAACACAAACCACAAATTCTGCTTATGCAATTCATGTCACAATAACTCTCTATATTCTAACTGTGACCCTCTTGAGTTTCACCAGCTAAGCTTCTGGTTTAGTACAGAACCAAAAATGAGAAACATGGCTTTTGGTTCAGAAATATAAAACCTAGCTTCAATACAAAGCAAATTTCGTACCCACAGTACATAAATTTAAAAACCCAGGAAATAAAAAAAGTACTCAAAAAGCTTCATCAACATTAATATACAACAAAAATATTACCCAATTCTTGAGGTAATCCAACAGATCCACAAACACAGCAAAAAGAATTGTAATACTAAATATTAATACAAATCATAAAATAAAATACAAAAAGAGATAAGAACAAAAGGGGTTTTAGAAATTAACCACGTAAGAGATTAAGATCGCCGCAAGAGAGAGGAGAGATGTGGTGAATGAAATATGGCAGAGAGTTCTTTTCTTTTGTATGTGTCCTTTTTCTTTGTTTTGTCTGCCAACAAAGGAAGATACTTTACTGATTAGGTGTAATCGTGTTGGATTCTTATTTGTCCTGCGCTCGTGCATACTTTACGTGGCGTTTTGTACTTTTGAAAAATGCTTTTTCGATAAACTTTTTAAAATATCTTTTGAAAGTATTACTATTAGAAGATTTTTTTTTTTTATGACAATTCAAAGTGGAAATGACATAGGTAGTCACTTTAAAGCATATAGTGTAAAATATATTTACAGTTTTCAATGTATTTAAAGATTAATCATTTCGCTCAATCATCCTGTAGTTTATATTTTAGGGTTCAAATTTCTAGATATTGTATCCTAAAGTTCGAATATCGTATCGAGAAATTAAAGTTTTATGTTCTGAATTCAAATTAGCAGTTCAAAAATTCAGGTCACTTAATCCTGAATTGTAAATTAACAGCTCAGCAATTTAGGGCACTAAGTCTTAAATTCAAATTAAAAACTCAAAAATTTAGGATATAAAATTAATCATGAAGTTTGGACGAATCGACTAATCTTCAATAGTTTTATGGTCAACGTCAAAGTTAGAGGGTGTTTGGCTAGCTAATAAGCTGGTCAAACTGGATTACAAGCACCTTTTGGCTTATAACGCGTTTGGTAAACACCCAAAGTACTTATAAGCCAAGTGCTTATAAGCTAAAATCAGCCATAAGTCATAAGCTGGTCACCCCCAACTTATGGCTTTTCAGCTTATAAGCACTTTTAGTTTGACCAACACTTTTACTAGTTTATCTTTAATAATATTTTCTAATTCACAAAATACTTTTTCCAGAATAAATTTCTTGACTTTCTCTCATTCCATATTTGTTGCTAATTCTTTTCTTTACAAAGAAATTTATAATTTATAATTTTTTGAAAAATTTCTAGGATATTTTAGTCATTTTAACAAAAGAATAGCTTATCAGCACTTTTTAATCAAATACATCTACTGCTTATTATCAGTTTCAACACTTCTATCCAAACACATAAATGCTTATTTTAAAAATCAGTTTCAGTACTTAAAAAAGCTTTACAGCTATTTACAATCAGCTAATCAAAACGAGCTCTAAATCGTGTTTTAAATAACCAAGTTTATTTCACTTTTCCAAAAATAAAAGAATAAAAGGTAATTGAAACGCAATTCCATAAACAAAGGAAAGAAATTCTCTCGAGAATTGCAAACAAGAATCTTCAATCAAGTAGAAATATAAAAGTAAAAGACTAATTGTATATATTTATGAGTTTTCTTAAAAATGTACAAAACAAGATAAGGACGCTTATATAAGGATACAATATGTAACGGTGTTCCCTCACTTAATTCATGTTTGTTACTAACATTAACTACATTAATTGTCCGTTAGTGAAAATACTCGTAACGATTATGGTAATAATAAGCAATCGCGCATAATCAGGGATAATGTTGATTCTCTTTCCATATTCATAATTGTTCGTAAATCTTCCTCTTTTATAGTCTTTATGCATCTCGTGCCTATTTCTTTTTTCTCAGTATTAGATACGGTACCTTCCGTAATTAATCCCGTGAGTATTTTAACTACGCCTCATCATTCTTCTTTATTAACCTGATACAAATGCCACTTCTCACCATCTCGTTAATCCACGTGTCATGCCATTTTTTCACTAATACACTATTTAACATAGATCTAATTTCTAAATTATTTAAAGTTTAATCAAAGTTGACAAACTTCAAAAGTTCCTTCTCCTTCTTCTCCTACTTCTTCAAATAGAAACTTTGAATTGTCAGAGGTTCACTTCAAACCTTCTGAACTGACAGAATTAGATCCAAAGGCCTAATGTTAGGCTCTGCAATTTAAATTACAAATCTGACGGTCTGAAAATGCGACTAATTTTTTTTTTTATAATATTCAGAAATTCTTTTAAATAAAAGTCCTACAAATGGCTATTTGTGCATTTTCTCTCATATTCATGCCGCATAAGGTACATTAAAGAAGGAAACGTTCTCTAGTAAGAATTTCTTCATTTACAGGAAGCACAGGCATTTAGTTAAAAAGGAGTTTCTTTTTTATCCCACCACATTCCTTGATATATAAATTGTGATAAGAGTAAACAACTATAATTATAGTTTGGAAAAACAGAATTTTACTCACTCCAATCTTATTTTCTATGCCAGTATTTAACTGAACTGGAGTTTAATGTTGATTAATTTACATATTATATATTTCAATAATAAAAATAAAGATAAATGTTGATAAGTAAGTTTAAAACATAAGTTATTATACCAAAACGTTATGCAATGCGCTGTTATATTAGGGGATGAGATCCCCTCCGGTAAAAATTGGCCCAGAATTTTAATTTACCGTATTATAATCGATTTTTTATATTTAGTATTGCTTTTTCAAATCTTTTGAACAGGAGTTTGACAAATAACACTTTAAATGACAAATATCAATTGTTTCATGTTGACATGAAAGCTCTCGAATAATGAGATCTAATTTTAGTTTTCAAAACTTTCCACTTATGAATTCAGTCTTGTAGAAATTTAAAATTTTTTACAATGCACTTTGATTTAGTTTTTGGTCCAAATTCTTTACCTCCTAAAAACAAAAAATAAAATTATATTCTCTATTTAATTGAATAAATCGAAATTATTGAGTCGAATAAACCAAACAAAAGTGGATATAATCAAGCCACATCGAATTCAATTATATATATTATTGAAAAATTATCTTAACAAAACTAAATACCGAAAATATCGAATCGAAATATCTAAAAACTGTACCAAACCAATCGAGTGGAATCCTATGAATAAACGAAAGAAATAACGTAATTGCTCAATATTATGATCTTTTGTTACAAGTTCACTATTCCAAGTCTACAAAGTTAATCTCAACAACTATAAAGGTTTTGCCTCTAGAAAACAATACAGGTGTAAATGTTTAATTAGTGAGTAAGATAAATATCACGACCAAAAACTAACCCGGTCGTGATGGCGCCTATCATGGAACTAGGCAAGCCGACACACTCCCAAACAATTCGACATTTCATTAAAAGGTAGATAATAGACTGTTTCATACTGAAAATTCGTAAAAGAGATTTATTCAAAAACCAAAATGCGGAAATAAAAGCCCGACCTCGGGTGTCACTAACTCATGAGCAAATACTACAACTATTTTGAAATATAACAAGACTAACATAGTCTGAGAGTAGCCAAAATACACTAAAAGGAAGATAAATGTTGGCCCAAGTAAAGGTTAGTTTTGAAGACTGACAAAGGAACTCAGACATGAACCAGGTCCATCCAGTGGTCCATCCCTCAGGTTCACAAAAACGGGCAGATTCAAGCATGTGGGATGCACGTGAAGGAGATAAGCTTAACTTGGTGTATTTAATATCTCCTGATCGAAAAGGTTGCATAATTGATAAGGAGAAGGAGTCCTTAATCAAAGAGAACACAATTCAAGATAGGGAAGGAGTTAGAAGTTGAAATGACCTAGAACTCTTCCACCAAGGAAGAGTTGCATCAGAACTCTAGTTATTTCTTCATCTACTAACTCTATAAATTGCAGGATGTTCTCAAATTAAGTGTTGCACAAAAACGCAGAAGTTAAACGTGAATTGGGAGCAAAATAGCAAGGCTTTTTGTAAGCAATTCGTGTGTGATTCAAGTGTGCAAACCTGAAACTACACGAACCAGATTGAAGAACCAGCTCCATAAAGAGTTTTATGTGTCTTTCTTTATTTCTAGTTCAATTGTAGTAGGTATTTTATATTGTACCTTTCAGCTTTATCTAGAAGCAATTGTAATAGGTAATTTGAGTATTCAAGTTAGAGTTAACTTGAAGTTGTCGCAGCAGTTAGAGGCTGGTTGCCACAACGGGATTAGAGTTAATCCTTAGGTTTATAAAGTGTTTTGTAAATGCAGTTTTGGCTCAGTGATTTTAGTGGAAGTTTGGGAAAATCCTACTGAGTAGTAGGTCGTGGTTTTTTCACCTTTTGAGCCAGGTGTTTTCCACGTAAAATCTCTGTGTTCTTTATTTTATGTACTTTTAATTCCGCAAATAGTAGTAATAAGTACACCTAGAAGAACCGGTCCCTCTAGAAGCAGTTTAAGCGAAAAATTGAGTACCACACAAATCACCCCCCCCCCTCTTGTGTGGTATTGACGTTTAGAACATCAATTGGTATCAAAGCAGGTTATCCTTGAAGAGGCTAACACCTTAGGAACAGATCAAGATGAGTGCACCACCTGGAAACTAGGAAGGGCAATCCACTGCTAGGCCTCCACTCTTTAATGGCCAGTACTATTCCTGGTGGAAGAACAGGATGAGAGACCACATCATAGGAGAAGACTATGAACTCTGGGATATAGTCACTGATGGTCCCTTGGCTACTACAAAGAAAAATGCTGAAGGAGTGGATGTGCTAAAGACAAGAGCTGACTGTACTACTGAAGATTTAAAGAAGTGGGAAAAGAATGCTAAGGCCAAGAAATAGCTTGTGTGTGGACTTGGTCCAGACGAGTACAGTAGAATTCAAAGCTTTACTACTGCAAAGGAAATATGGGACACATTACAAGTGGCTCATGAAGGAACTCCTCAAGTAAAGAGATCAAAAGGAACACTGTTGTATTCTCAATATGAGAATTTTACTATGAAAGAAGGAGAAACAATTCAAGAGATGTATACTAGGTTCACTATACTGACAAATGAACTTAAATCTCTTGGAAGGGTTATTCTTGAAGAAGATAAAGTTGAGAAGTTTTTGACAAGGGTACTGCCAATCTCTTGGGAAAGCAAAATCACAGCTATTCAGAAATCAAAGAACACTGCCACTCTTAAGTTGGATGAGCTAATTGGAAATCTCACTGCCTATGAACTTAGAAGGAAAACCATGAAGATGGATGCACCTAAGAAGGAAAGGAGCATGGCATTCAGAATCACTGAAGGTGCTGATCTAGATGAGGATGAAATGACCATGATTACAAAGGATTTCAAGAAGTACCTAATGAGAGAAAATGGTCCTTCAAGAAGTGGAAGCTACAACAAACCAAGGGTTTCCTGAAAAACAAACCAATAAGGGGTGCTACAAGTGTGGGAAGACTGATCACCACATCAAAAATTTCCCTCAATGGGAAATTGAATGGAAGAAGGAAAGAGTTGAAAGCAGGTAGGAAGAAGAATCCTAGAATCTGAAAATTCATTTAAGTCTGCTGCTAAGGGGGAAGAAAGTAGGTATTCCGAAACTAAACAGGTATCTTCTGATTCTAAAGTTACTCCTGAGACAATTTCTGAAGTTGCTGCAAATTTAGACAATGGATTTGTACTGGTAGGATGTATAGCAGGTGTTGAGACTACATAATCTGGAGAAGTTGGTGGTAAAATTGAAAAAAAAAGAGCAAGGACGCTAGGAGTACTGTGAGGGGAAAGGGGACAAGAGTGGCTGATTCTTCACCCACTCCTGTTGGTATAATAAAAACTGGTGAAATGGTTGTTTGGGGAGAGGAATTTACTGAAATAGAAGAGAGTGTGAGCAAAACAGGGGGAAGCGGGAAGCTGCTGAGGGGTAGGTTCAACTTGAAAAATATAGATGAACCCGTTCCATCTGAATAGGAAACCCTCGCGGACCTACTGATAGAGTTATCAATGGCACCAAAAAACTCATGCCATTCCCTATGGTTTCATTCTCACAACTGTGCTTGCACATTTCAAGGTACCTATGAAGAAGTGTGGTTAATACTCTGCTTGCTTGCGATTATAAAGTCAATGTCATTCTTAATGAACCTAGTTCATTTAAAAAGACACCTATCAATAGCAAAGCCAGAATCTTGGTACAGGAGAGTGAGGCAAAGGATATTGAGATAGCAAGGCTGAAGACACGATTGGTTGAGGTAGAATCTGAGAGAGATGTTCTCAGAACTGAACTTGCAAGGGAAAATGAGAAGAATGATGGAATTCTTCAAGACATGCTGAAACTTCTCCAAGCAAATAACCCAGCCCCTACCTCTTCCAAGCCTTAAATCCTAACCTAGTGAAGATCAACCAGTGACCCAATTCGGGACTTTGTTTCTTTTGCTCATGTTTTCAGTATTTTTATTTCTTCTTATGCTTTGTGGTAGAATCTTATCAATCATCAATGAAATTCATCGCCTTTTGCTCTAACTGTTTGTTTATATTTCTTTGATGGTTAAAATTCTTAGCTTGGTCTATGATGATTAATTCATGATTGCATTTGAAGTAGCCCCAGATATAGATATCATAGGATTCCGCGTCAAGTTCGTCCGATTCTTCTTAAGAAATAACAATCTGTTAACTGGTCTCTAATGTCTTAATGTTTTCAGCCTCAATCTTTTGACAGAACTCTTTTGAATCAGTATACATTTGAGCTCTTCAAATCAGCACCTCTTCTGAAATGGTTTCTTTCTAAAATTCTGCCTAAACATTTTCCAACTAAGTTTTGGTCTTCCGGAAATTGCCTTTAAAACAGTTCTGCAGTTTACTCTTTCCTTAAGTATTTCTGACTCTGGAACTCCTTTTATGGTTTATACTCATGATTCTCTTAAAACTTATTTCTAAACTAACTGCAGTCTACACTTTCCGGCATTAGACTACTTTTCTAGAACCAATACTTTCTAAATCACTCGCTTAAAATACCTTAAGTTCTGACAATTGGATCCAAGTTGCCTAATGTGGGCTTCCTGTCTAAACGTATGTATCGAACCAGTCCGCTCGCTGCTTAATTTTTAATTTTAAAGACTAAACCAGTATGTGTAAAGGCATGCTAAACTATATGTTATCTGATTTACGGGGTTTATGTGAGCCTTACCTGTTTGTCTGTTCATTCCCCCTACTTGTTACTTGTTTTTGAATGTCGATTAGAATTTTTGTCCTTTAAACTCCATAAAGGCCCCCATCCCTTTCTTCCCCTTTTATGATTAGAAGTCCTAATGCCCCGGGACTGATAGCTTGGGCCGGGTAATAGCATGCGACAGGCAAACGATACCATTCCGCGCTCCAATACCTTAACGAGGTGGGAAAGGGTAGACATGGAGATGATGATTACACGATAACACTATGCGTATAATTGAGTACCAGTGTTGTGCAAATGATCCATGTAATATATATAAACCTAGGACCCCCCTCCCTCTTTATTAGTTTAACAATTTTCTGAATCTTTAAAAGCTGTTGCACTTTCGACTTCTGTTTTTCCACAAAATTTTCAAATTGTCCGCACTAAGTACTTGACTTCTTCCTACTTGCACTTTTAACTAAACTGCTCCTTCCCTAAAATTCAGCACTTTTTTTAAACCTTTTGTGCTCCTTATTTGTAATAATTTTCTCGTATTTGCAATGCTTGCTTGTTTACTTGTTTGTTTGCATTCAAAGTCACAATTGTAGCATGGCCGGGAACCACACTAGTGGATCTTGAGGGGTGCCTAACACCTTCCCCTCGAGATAATTTCTAGCCCTTACCGAAACTCTGGTTCTTCATCTCAAATTCTTCCTTAAAGTGTCCTAATGCACTATAATCATTAGGTGGCGACTCTTCAAACTAAAAAACCCAATTCTCGCAAGGGAATAGAGTTGTCCTCCCGAATGTCGTATACCCGATTACGAACTCCGTTTCGGAAGAAAAAGGGGGCGTCGACAATCCCCGGGAGCTCCACCTTTGGCAACTCTATCTTTAGGAGCCTCCTCTCTCTCGAGAACATCTTCTTCACCTTCCCGTCCCCGGAGCCACTCGTTACATCCTGATCATTGGAAGAGGCAAGAAACCGGGAATCGGTTTCCCGCGCCTTTGCCTCGGCTATCTCCTCGGCAAGGTTGAACCCTCGGGTATGGATTTCTTCGAGAGTCTCCTTCCGGGCCTGACACTTGGCTAACTCATTGCTCCATTTTCCCGGTCGAAGGCCTCCCTCAACTCAGCTTGAACGGCCGCGGCGTCCCTTAAGTACATGGAAATGGATTTAGCGGCCACAACCTTTGTCTTCTCAGCTTCAGCCTTAGCCTGTACAGATTTGGCCCGGCCTCTAGCGAGCTCTGCCTCTAACACCTCAATCTTCTTGGCCTAAGCTAGAACCTTCGCTTTAGTACCTTGGAGCTAAGTTTCAGCCAAGGCTAGTTAGGCTATGACAGCTTCCTTATCGGCAGCGAGCCAACCCATGTTCTTCTTCCACCTATGGCAATCAGCTTTAACTTGATCAACCTCGCTCCGGAGCTGCCCAATCATCACCAACTTTTGCTGCAGCTGAGATATCAAAGTGTTAGCCTCCGAAGTAGGTCCAAGAAGACCATACCCTGTTAATATCACGGTTACCTGCTCATCTAGCTCGGCCTCATTTTTCTGGGCTTTGGCCAACTCAGCCCGAAGAGCCTTAAGCTCCTCCTCTTTTTGGCTACAGAGGAGCCTTAGGGCCTTCTCTTCGCCCGAAACTATCTTGAGCTCGGCCTCATATTGGCTCATCTCATCTCTAAACTTTACAATGGCCTATACATGAAGTGAAGATGTATCAGTCAAGGGAAAAGAAAGAAAGAGAAAAGTACGAATATGAAAAGTAAGTGCTTTACCTGAGAGAGGAGATGTTGAGCCTCTTCGAAGAGGGCGGAAGCATCGTTGAGGTCGGCGGTATCATCGATCCCAGCAAAGCAACTCTGAAAGGATCTTCTCCAAGGACCTTGCTTGGGTCGGGCATACGCAGAGTATTAGCTTCCTCTATTGCCCCCTCGGAATAAGTTGGCAAAGAAAGGGAGTGACCTATTGTCATGGACCCGAGCTTGTCGCTCGGGGCGTTCTCATTAACTTTGGGGGTCTCAGCGTTTTCCGCTTGCGGCATATCTGATGAAGGCGGAGGAACGATCTCAACCTCCGGGGACACGGGAGCCTTGCCCGCACCTTTCTTCGGGGTTGCCTCACCACAAGATAAGGTCTCTAGTTCGGAGGGCTTGGCGGCCTCGATGGGTTTCCTGGCTCGAGGCACCAGTGCCGACTCTTCACCATCGTCTTCTTCGTCGTCCAGGGAACAGTGGGCGGAATCTGCGGCCCCTTGAGCAAACCTCTTCCGCAGCCTTCGAGCAGGGGTTTTCTTATCTTGAGGGTCTTCAGGCTTTGAAAACCTCTTCCTTTTATTGTCCTTCTCTGATTTTGGAATCGAAGGATTGATCTTTTCCCTGGGCAGAGCCGGCCTCATCTCGGATGCGTCTCCAAGGCCTGCACAAGTAAACATGAGTAAGTTGACGCCACCAATATTTGAAAAGTGTTTGAAACTTGGGTAAAGCACTTACCATGGTTCTTGGCCTCCCACTGGCCCTTCGATAATTCACGCCACTTGCGCTCATCACAGGAAGAGGTGGCAGCAACTTTCGGACCCAATCCTCGAGGTCCGGCACCGCGAGGGGCGCCCAGGCAGTGGCTGCCAAAAAAAGGGTAAAGGCATTATGAAATGGGAAAGCATAACATGAATAGATACCAAGGAAAAGAACTCCACTTACGATTAAAGTTCCATCTCTCCGGGAATGGCATTTTATCCCCGGGGATGATATCCGAAGTTCTTACTCTGACGAACCGGCTCATCCAACCTCGATCTTTGGTCTCATAAGTACTGGCAAAGAAGGTTTTCGTTTTTGGACGTTGCAACTTGATAAGACCTCGAAATAGCTGGGGCCGATATAATCGAATCAGGTGGCTGAGGGTGAATTCCAACCCCTCGGCCTTTTCGTAAAAGAAGCGCAGCATGATCACGATGCGCCAAAAGGAGGGGTGAATCTGGCCGAGGGTGACTTCATATGTTTTGCAGAAGTCGATCACCACCGGATCAAGGGGACCCAGTGAAGGGGTAAGTGTAAACACTTAAAAACCCCTCCACATGGGTAGTAATGCTTTCCCTGGGGGTTGGGATCTGAACCACGACCTCATCTCTCCAACCGCAGCCCTTCCTCACATCTTCAAGATGCTTCTCTAATATCAAACTAATATATCAAGATGCATGCTCGCATTGGCCTGGGACATCGGGGGGATTTTCAATGCTAAAGTCCTTCTTAATCACACAAGGGCCGGGGGTGATCTGCTCAAGAGTTGGCGGCACCACCGGTTTGGCCGGCCGGGAGGTAGAAGAAGACGACGCTTTATCCTTTTTGGGGACCGTTTTGGACATTTTAGCCATGATTTTAAGCCAAAGAATAAAGGTTGTATCAGAATGTGGTGTTTTTTGCAAGAACTTTGCATTTTCCGGCTCTTAAAGAGGCGGTGGAAACAAGTGATTCAGAGAAAGAGACGAGGAAGAGAAAGATGTAAAGAAAGAGCAAAGTTCTCTACTCAAAAGAAAAGACTCATATTTATAGAAGGGCAATGACGGTTCGGCGGCGCAAGTGGCCGACCAATACTGGCGTGCATTCAATGTTTTGGGGAAATGGACCGGCGGGACGTTTTAGTCACTTCAAATGCCTGTGTCACGCGAAGGACGTCATCATTAAAGACTTTTGGAAAGCGAGGATCAAATCATTTCTTATCATCTCATATATCTGTGTACAATTAAAATCGTATGTCTCTGATTTATAGGCTCGAGGGTCCGTCACGGGCTCGAGTTCGGGTGAGGTCGAGATTCGAGACCAGAGGACCAAAATCAAGCTCGAAGACAAAGCACAATGCTCGGAGATAGGAGTACGAGGAATACCAGGCCCGAGTATGCCCCACTGTGAAATAGTACCGTTATGGATTTGTACAAGAGCAAGCCACGTCCCCAAGGTCATGGCACGAATCCCAGAATACGATAACGATTCCGTACTAGGCGGTTAGACAGCTGTAACAAGAATATTCCCTACTGTAAATAGAAATATTCCTTATTTAGGGTTCCCCTGTTATATAAAGGGGGTCCCAATCATTTGTAAGACCATCTGATCACTGAGAAAAGAATATACTCTACCTTTTTCGCCTACTTTTCATCAGCATTGTCCTTTAGCTCTATTGTTCTTACTTTGCTTTATTTATTGTTCTTATTGTATCAAGCTTACCTCCAGGTCCCTGAGCTCGAGGTCACTGTTGCTTAGTAACATTGGTTTGATTCACTTTTCTCTTTCATTTCTACTTCATACTTCCTGATTATTAATTGGTATTGAACTAAATCACGTATCTTTAAAACCACAAATCAAATCTAATTGTTACTCGTATTTTCGAGGTAAACAAATTTATTTTTCTTTTTTGGACACTAATAATATTTATTGTGTTATCTTTTACGTTGTATTAGTCATATGTGTAATGTACTTATAATGGTATTATTTTTAGCTACATAATTGTTTATATCATTATCAGAGTTTGCTCGAAATTGCATTAAAAGGTCATTATTAAATTATTGATTTAACTTTGTTTCTTTTTCTTTTTCTATGAAAATACTAATGTTTATTTGTATATTTCCTTTTGTATCTCAAACCATGAGAAGCAAATATGGATATCTCTCAAACTAAATTTGGATCAAAGTTTAATTGTAAAAATATTTATTTAATTAATTCATGTACGACATATACAATATTCAAATAGAAGAAATATTTCTCTCATTTAAATATGTGTAAGGCAGATGTTACTACAATTTCTGGTAGTAGTAATTTAATTGAAGGTTATGGAAGAGCTACTATAACTTTGCCTAGGGGAATAATATTTATCACAGATAATGCAATATTCTCCTCCTAGTCCAGGAGGAACTTGTTGAGTTTTATAGATATCGCCGAAATGGATATCGTGTTGAGACTATAGAAGAGAGTAATCTTGAATATCTCATCGTTATCAAAAATGCCTCTGGCTAGAAAATAATTATTGAGAAGTTCTCATATTTGTCTTGTGGCCTGTATTGGCTAAGAATTAATGCAATTTAAGGCGCATTCTATCGAAACCAAAAGGTTACTGATTCCAATACGTTTGTACTTTGGCATGATCTATTGAGACATCCCGAATCAATTATGATGAGACGAATTATATAAAACTCAAATGGACATCCATTAAAGAATTTAAAGATTCTTTTAGATAATGAATTTTCTTATGCTTCTTGTTATCAAGGCAAGTTAATTACTCCCTCCGTTCACTTTTAGTTGTCACGTTTTGATTTTTTACGCCCCTTAAGAAATAATAAATGAAGTGCATAATTTACCATGATAAACATATTAATTGATGCATATTTTATTGGATTTGAGAAAATGATTTAAAATGAGTAATAAATACTGTGGGTATAACAGGAAAAAAAAATATCTTCTCTTGATATGCGTAAAATGACAAGTAAAAATGAAAATCTATTTTTAGTATACATGAAAAGTAAAAGTAAACGGAGGGAGTATTAGACAATCACCAACAAAGGTTGGGATTAAGTCTCATGCATTTTTGGAACGTATACAAGGGGATATTTGTGGACCTACTCATCCATTTAGTGGGCTGTTTAGATATTCTATGGCCTTAAGAGATACATCTTCTAGATGGTCTCATGTATACCTATTGTCATCTCGCAACCTGACGTTTGTAAAATTAATGGCACAAATAATTCGATTACGGGCACAGTTCCCCGATAATCCAATTAAGTCTATTCGACTTGATAATGCTGTTGAGTTTTCATCCCAAGAATTTAACGATTATTGCTTATCAACTGGGATAAAATTAAACATCTTATAGCTCATGTTCACACTCAAAATGGGCTTGTAAAGTCTTTGATTTAACGTATGCAATTGATAGCAAGACCTTTACTCATGCGAGGTTGCTCACTTCTGTTTGGGATCATACCATTTGGCATGCAACAATGCTAGTTTGTCTCAGACCGACAAATCATCATAAATATTCCCCGTTAGAATTAGCTTTGGGTCATGAACCTAATATATCCCATTTAAGAATTTTTGTATGTGCAGTTCTGTAGCACAGCCATGTCGCACCAAGATGGGTACCCAAAGAAGGTTAGGAATATATGTTGGGTTTGAATCACCCTCCATTATTCGCTGCCTCAAAACATTAATAGGAAATATATTCACTTCTCGATTTGCAGATTATCAATTCAATGAGACATTTTCCCCAAAATTAGGAGGAGCAAATGGTGAGACCAAACGAAAAATTTGTGGAAAAATCAATCATTGTCTCATTTTGATCCACGTCCCTCTATCATAATCCAGTATCTCTCATGTTCCCCAACATAATCCAGCACGTTCCACGTGCTCAACGCGATACGCATATCACCTATGCTCACAGGGCCCATGTAGTATGGGTAATCACCTGACTCCGGAGGGACAAATCCATACCCACACGCCGTATGAAGATCCATCGTGCCATAACATATCAATATCACAATAACCGCACGAAAATATCCATTGTGCCATAACAATATCAATCTGCTCAAATGTACAAATGTGCCATAATCATATCAATTTGTATCAACATGACCATCTCTAAGAATGTATGTATATATTCAAGAAATTACAAATAAAATATACATGGACATAATAAATAAAAATACAGATGCATGCTCATGATATAGAGTATGACTACGGCTAAATCAAGTATATCAACAATCTCAAGAATAACCCATCATGCCCGAATATGATGTCATAAGCTAAAATATTTTAGTATGATAATAGAGCTCACTTAACATACAATCAAATAAAGCATAAGTCAAGAATGACAACAATCAAACAAGGCAAAAAGCAGCCTAAAACTAGCCAAATATAGTATAGCCTTAGTGTATGTATGTACGCTCGTCACATCATATATACGTCACCCTAAATCATGTAGCATGTAGCACATGAGTCCGATTTGTAGAAAATTCTCCCTAAACGAGGTTAGACAAGAGACTCACCTCCTCGTAGAACTGCTTCAACCCTCAAATGCCTCTTTTCTTTGTAATTCTCCATAAGTGACTAAAATCTAACCGAATAATACTTAACGGGGTCCAATAAAGTCATAGAAATCAATTTCAAACAATAAAACTTCAATTTTTAATCAAATTCTAAAAGTCAACAAAAGTCAACCTAGTCTCTCATGGTCAAAACCCGAGTCCAAAGTCAAAACTCTTTGACCCATAATCTCACGAGTTCAAATATGTGATTAGTTTTAAATTCAAGTTCAAATAGGTGTTCAAAACCTCAAAATACATTTCTTAAGTTATAAACAAAACCCGTAAATTTCACTCTTAAATTTCATATTTTAGGTATAGAAATTCATGGAAAATCAAGATATATAATCAAAACCAAGTAAGAATTACTTACAACTTGGAGTGAAAATCTCCTCAAAAGTCACCTCCTCCCAAGTCTAGTTCTCAAAAATAGTAAAAAATAAGGTAAATTTCGAAATTTGGCATTATATACCCCTGGTCCGAAATCCTTAATTGCGAACGCGACATGCCCCTTGCAAACGCAATTCACCGGCTACCTCAAGCTACGTGATCGCGAAGAGCAACACCTAGCCCTAGAATCCTCCTACGTGATCGTGGAAATCTTCACGTGATCGCAGTGCTTCGCCAGCCAACACTATGCGATCGTGGACCTTCCCACGCGCTCATGAGGAACAAAGCCTTCCTTCGCAGGCACATGCCCCGTGATCATAATTCACACCCCTGCATTAGAAAATCAGCAATCCAATCTTAGCTCAAAGTGATCCGAGAACACCCTAAAACTCACATAAGCCCTTCGGGACTCTGTCCAATCATCCTAACAAGTCTATATACCTTATAAAAACTTGTCCAAATGCTCAAAATACCAAAAACAATATCAAAACCAAGAAACACACATCAAACTAAGAATCTCAAATTCTCTGAAGTTCAAAATTCAAGCTTTCGACTAGAAGCGATGAATCAACCCCGCGCCACCCGAGACCAAACCGAACATATGAACAAGTCCAAAATTATCATATGAACCCAGTAGAACCGTCAATATACCAATCCGGGATGGTTAACCCACAATGTTAATTTTGGTCTACTCTTCCAACTTTAAGCTTCAACTTAGGAACTAAGTGTTCCAAATCACTCCCACACCTCTCGGAAACCAAACCACTCATCCCGACAAGTCATAAATTATCAAACCAACCTACCAGAAGTCTAAAATAAGGAAATGGGGTTCTAGAGCTCCAAAAGACTGGTCAGGTCATTACGAACAAAATCAATATTTCTTCGTGGAAGGGGTTTATCCCATATTGACCTAGTTCCTAGCAAGGATTTTAGCTTCAATTTAGGAACTATGTGTTCCAAATAACTCCCAAATCTCTCGAAAACTAAATTACTCTTCCCACAAGTCATAAATTATCAAACCAACTGTTACACCCCATAATTTCGTACGTGGAAGTACGTCATAATTAAATTGATATAAGCTTGACAATGAGATGTTACATTCTGCATTTTCGTACGTTAAAGTTTCGTCGTAAGTTAATCGACATAAGTTCGAGAATGAGATTTATTTTGGGATTATAAGTATTTCGCTATTTCAAAAAAGTGATAAGTTAATTCGTGAAGGTGAGAGGGTAAGAGAATCGAAGAAAATGAATTTCGTTGAAGTTTGTCATTTTGAGATAAAATACGGCCCGAGCTAAAATACCTGATATTTATGGACTAGTGTCATACAAGGTGCCACATGACCATGATAGTAAAATGTATAAACTGTAATAAAAGTGAGTAGTATTTTAATTAATTTGAGATAATTCTTAATTATGTAGATATTTGGTTAATTGTGAATTTTTGGTGGGAGATTAATCATGTAATTACGAAAATTAGTGGATAAAATTTGGATAAGTTTAAGTGTGCAAACGTGGCAGTATGTGCCATGCAACCAAATGACTCATTAGTCATTTATAATATGTGTCACATTAAGAATTTTTTGGCGGGGCCCACAACCACTATGATAAGAGTAGCTTTTCCTTTCCTGGGGGTTAATTTTCCTTCCAAATGTTGTTATTAAATGGTCAAACAAGGATTCTCGTCAACAACCTTCCATTTCAACAGAATTGCATAAGCTCATGATTGCTTCCTTTAAAGTGTCAAGATAATTCGATATTAATTCCAAGTTGTTTGTCTCTTTTTGGTTGAGGAATTAATTGGAATAGTGCTTGGAAATACAATCATCCTAGCTCTATATCCCAATTTGATTACCGAAATCCAGTTCACATTCAATCATTCATGTGTGGTGTCTGATCAAATCCTGCAACATTCATACGTTATTTTCAAAGAATTAGGTTGGATAACACCACAATTATAAGAGATGTATGTGCTAAGTAACGAATGAATTCATATGAAATTTCATAGCGCTACAACAGCGTGAGATGCAATTCTAAGGAAGCACGGTACAATCTTTCTCAAGAATATCATACGGATTTTCCCCTACTTCGGTCCACCGTTATGTGTTGTCGCAATTAACGAGTGTTAGAGGGATTGTCAAGAGAATCGGCTTAGGTATGTTAAGGCTATCCCTTCTTTCCTTTTGGCATGATCTATACGACACAAACGAAATGAGCAAATGCACAACTTCCATAAATGACTCTATTCATAGAAGTACTAGAGGTGCCTATGTTCTTGAATTCCCATGTGTCTAATTATTACATCTTCTTTTCATGGGTCTCAGAAAAATATATAAGTTGAAAAAAAGTTTACTTCGTGATATTACTCAAAGGCATAATGGTCTTGTAACATTCCGAGAGATTTTATTGATGTACTTCTCATGCATTGCATTCATTTATACATGTACATTGACCCATGACCAGATGACGTTATATACGCGTACATATGTATATTATATGTATATGGGATATGAAAAAAGGTTACGACGTTATATACGCACCACCACCTGATCAGCTGGTATACGTTGATGATTTGCCCACAATGGCCGAGATGATATGATAGGATGCCCTCAGAGGCTTAATGATGTTATGATCACATGTACCTATGCACGACATGACATTCATACGCATATGCACGACACTATAAGTATTTCAAGATTTACAGAGTTATTCAGACTTACATGTTGAGTCTTTTACTCCATGTTTCTCTCAATGTCTATTGTGTACTGATTCTTATTCTTTACATACTCGGTACATTATTTGTACTAACGTCCCTTTTGCCTGGGGACGCTGCGTTTCATGCCCGCAGGTTCCGATAGATAGGTTGAGAGTCCTCCAAGTAGGCTAGCAGCTCAGAGGAAGGTGTTGGTGCGCTCCATTTGCTCCGGAGTTGCTTATTTGGTTAGTATAATTAGGACATGTATTGATTGGTATGGCGGGGCGCAGTCCTGACCTTTGTAATACTTATGTACTCTTAGAGGCTTGTAGATAGATGTCATGTATACGGATACTTATATGTCCTTGTCGGCCTATGTTTTGAGTTTACAAATGATCATGTTGGCCTTATAGGCCCGTATGTCACGTATGTAAGTTTTTATATCAGGTTGGGTTGTCTATGTCAAGTATTCTCTCATGTTCATTCTACTTATCTCACGACAGCCTCTCCGGCTCATTTACCTATAAAAGTATGATACGAGAGACACGTTAGTTGGTACTCGGTTGAGTAAGGTACCGGGGGCCGGTCTCATCCCCCAGGTTCCGGGCGTGACACCAACATCCCGGAAGTCTTAAATAAGAGAATGAGATTCTAGAACTCAAACGATTGATCGGGTCGTTACGAACAAAATCAATATTTCTTCGTGGAAGGGGTTTGTCCCGCATTGACCTAGTTCCTAGCAAGGATTTTACTTAAAAGAAGATCAATGTGGGACCAAATAACTATTTTATGCTCCAATTTCTTGACTATTAATAAAAAATTACAGGCACGAGATGCTATTTCCTTTTCTTTTTCTTTACGAGTTGGTGGAACAGCAAAATCGAGCTGTCAATTGGCCCTCCCTCTTTTATTTTTATCTTGCCTAGATCTCATCGTGTCCTAACTGAGAAGATCACCGACGCATGCTAGATACAAACAGGACTATTAAAAAATTGTGGAGATAATATTCTTTAAAGCATAATTATTTCCTATTGATGATTAGAGAGGATGCATATAGTATGTACATAATTATTGTTATTGTGCAAGTAGATGGGCAATAAAACACACCCTTATTTGAAGCCTCGTAGAGTTAGAAATAGAGGGAAAATAAAAGAACGAGAAGTAACAAGCTGTACATGATTAGTCCAAACAAGTATAGAAAACCATAAGGAGAACTTTTATTTCTATGTACACAAAACTAAATTACTCATTTCCTAATCTCTACATCATACCTTTCATAAGAAAGCAACAATTCAGCACAAAAGTTTGCATCGCTCAATTACCAGTACTGACTTATATACTTGAAGAATAGGAAACTGGAAAGCAACCAAAAAAGGAATAGCAAAGGAAAAACACATTTGAAAGAAGGTGAATACATAATATCTCCCTAGTGCTAACAATCATATTCTCACATCACTATTTCAGGTTTCAATATGCTAGATTTGATCTCCTTGTGGGGCAAAACTACACCTCCATTGCTGTAAATTTCATCACAAACATGGACATCTTCTCCAAGAATGGTCATGTTTTCGACACGAGCCCATTGTCCAACTGTAGAATGCCAGCCAATGATGCTACTTGAGATGCAGGCATGTTTCTTGATGCGGACTCCTCGCATCACAGTGCAGCTGGAGAGTCTAACTCCAGACTCAATAACACAACCAGAACCAATTGCAACATCTGGTCCTATCAAACAACCCTCTCCAATCTTTGCAGACTCATCCACTATGACATTTCCAACAATGTGAGATCCTGAAGCCAATTTAGGTGAAGAATTCTTCTTTAAAGAGTCCAGGTAGAGTCTGAGGCCAGTAATGTAATCTCTTGGCTGACCAATGTCCATCCAGAAACCTGGTAAGACCATAGCATACAGTTTCTTCTCTGCTGCAATTTTTGGGAAAACCTCTTTCTCGATTGATGTTGGCCGTAATTGAATTCTGTCGAGGACAGAAGGATTCAGCAGGTAAAATCCAGCATTGATCTTGTTGCCAACAAATAACTTTGGCTTCTCTACAAATCTCTCTACTTGCCCTGTCGATTCTTCCATGACGACAACACCATATTTAGAAGGCTCATCCACCTACATCAACCGGAGAACTTTTACCTTTTGCCTCAGAGATGTTGGAATATCCAAAATTAAGTTTAATTCCAACAGAATTAAAGCTAGGAATTTTACCTTGGTGACCATCAAGGAAGCCTCACCTCCATGGGATTTGTGGAAAGCAATCATCTCCTTGAAAGGATATTCACTGATAACATCACTATTAAGAACAAAAAAAGGTTCACCGGAGTCATCAATCAGCTTATCTCTAGCCAAAGCAAGGGGACCTGCAGTGCCAAGTGGTTCAGTTTCTTGAGAACAGGTGATCTTGATTCCAAGGTTTGCCTCAAATTCTTTCAAGAAGTTCAGCATCTCCTGCACCAAAAGACGCTTCTATTCTGTTAAGTTTAAAACTATCAAGACTTGGAATATAACAAATTTGTAAGGGGTAAGAAAATGACCTCAGGTTGGTAACTAATAGCCAGTACAACTTCAGTTACTCCGACTGCCTTGAGAGCCTCAATCTGAAGAAAAAAGCTTAAGTCAAGAAGAATCGTTTAACCACAAAATATTATTGACTAACAAAGATCATTGTACTACATATGCTTTGCTTGCTTCTATTTTACTTCACTTTTTGGGATCATAATAGAACAGATGCAGGGGGAAAGCTCAGTACAATAAATTCTGAAAATAACACATATTTAAGGATTCTATAGCAATGAGAGGCTTAACTATAACACAAATATAACAAATTTGATGATATACTTAGCTAGAGCAATAAGACAAGTCAAATTGTCTGATACAATTCCAAACCAGAACAAGTAGTTTGTAGTAATAACAATCCAACAACCAAATATATTTCACAAAAACAGGATTAATAAAATACGCATATTTGGAGGAATAGGATTGTAAATTGAATAAGAATATCTAGATTCATCAATATTAATGAAACTAGAGGTTATTGTGGAAAAGTACCTGATGCAAAATCATGGGTTTGTTGGCAAATTCAACTAATGGCTTTGGGACACTGAGCGTCAATGGCCTCAACCGAGTACCGTACCCTCCAACAAGAATAAGCGCCTTCATCCTGATATATCGAACTCCTGCTAAAATAATAAGGCAGAATTTCAACACAAGAGCCTCACGCATCAGATCCAACGAGTAAAGCTTCATGCAATTCTAACAGAAATATGCCATTAATTAGAGAAACTACATTATCAAATTAAACATAATAACAGAGGAAGACAGAGATGAGGCGTTGAAATATAGAAATTAAAAATGGAAATCGAGATCCAGAAGAAAACTCAAATTAAAGAATGAGTAGCAGGATTCACCTTAGATCTAGAAAATCCAAAGACTGAGTTGCAGAAAACGGATGGACTAAAGCAACGACGGAGTCAGAGAATTTTCCTGAGCCAAACAACAACAGCGTTTGGAAGTGTTTCTGTGGTGTTAGAAGATGGTTGGATAATGGACGGATATATATATATATATATATATATATATATATATATACACACACAGCTTTGTTAATGTATATGTAACTAACAATGACTTTTTATTTTTGAAACTCGGATTACATTTTCTACCGCTTCAAGAAATCGGTTGGCGTTCGATTGCGTTTCTTTTTCTTCTGATGGAGTAATATTTTAATTTCTGAGCTGGCATTTTGGGGAACGGTGATTAGGTTGCTTCTAATCACGGGCTAATCATGAGGCTGGCGTATACTCTGCCTTGCTGTTAAATTGAAGTACAGTAGGTGGAAAGGCCCCTAGGAATTAGGATTATAGAATACACATTTACAGTTTAGTCACACTTTCGATTTCTCATAGTTGCAGTGTTTCAGTGTCACTGGATTTCAGTATTTTAAATACCAGTAAAATGTTACTTAATAAAGAATAATTGTTGGAGCAATATTACAAGTGAAATAATGATTTTTCTCAATATTCAATTTGTGGTTAGAGAAAGCTGTTTACCCTTAAATCGGATAACAATCAAATTTGTACGCGATTTTAAGGATACGTGAATTAATTTAACATAAATAACCAAAAATATTAGATAAATGAGTTAAAGACAAAATAAATGATCAATCCAGTTGTAATATTATGGCCTAGCCCGAACCTAGGTTAAACAGTAACTTTGCCCTCGCTTGGACCATTGGTTCGAGCCCAATTGTGAATGAAGAACAGAACATTTGATTAAACTTTTGCAGTAGCTAGAAAGCAGAAAATGAATTTTCATTGCTTTGATTCGGGTGTTACAAAAGAAAAACTTCCCCTTTATATAGTAGGAGAGTTTCATCCCTAGTACAAGTCTAAAAAGGATAAAAATCTTTCTTTCTCATTAATTACTAATCTGTAAACGACATCAAGCGAGATATACGCCGTGATATCTGGTTAGATACGGATATCACGTCCCTCTATCCGTCGTGCGTAACCATTTACCATATTTTCCGGGGTCTTAGAACTCGTTCTGGATTCGGGGACCGCTGCTTTATCACGCCCGATGATGAACACATCGTTCACCTTTCATGGATCTCGATACGAAGGGCTCCAAGCCTCGATTTCAACCTCGTCCATCCGTGCCTTCTTCCATTTTCTTCACCGGGAAATCGGGGTATGCATTATCCCCGATTTTACGCCTATACAGATAGTCCCCCCATTTTCCGGAGAGTAGGTTTGCCGAAACGATGGGAAACGATAGATAAACCCTGGTTCCTTCCTTCGTACGTTACAACTGAGATGACGGGTAAAGCGAAACGTCCCATCAGTCGCGTCGTTCTGGATTCGAACACGTGTCAGTCACCTGCTGGCTGCCTTCGAATGCGAAACGCCGCGCATTGGTTGTTTTTCCCCTATAAAAGCTTCAACCATTTCTTCCACATTCCGACTATAGATTTTACTCCCAAACTTTCAAACGGTTTTCAACTTTTACAAGTCTTCATACATTGTTCTCTGAGCCTTCATATCTTCATCTTCAATCATCATACATTTTCTTTGAACTTTCAAGCCAGACCTTCATACCTTATGCCATCTTCAAATCTTTATATGTTTCTTCAAATCCTCATACTCTACTTCAGACCTCATATTTCTCAGACTATAATGGCGAAAACCTCCAAGTTAGTGCCTCAACAGGCTGTCCCTTCATCTTTCCACTCGGTCGCAGATGCCGAGGTGGTTGTTCCCGAAGTGGCTCAGGAGCCTCCCATGAAGAGCTTCGTATCCGAGGGCTGCTCTATGGGGGACGACTTCAAAGTCGAGAAGGCCTTTAGTCAACAAGACCGAGGCAAGGGAGCATGGAGATACATATGCTACATCACTGAAGAAACCCTACCCATAGTCCGAGCTGAATGTAAATAGGAGGGTAAGGACATGGTCGTTCCCGGGCCCAATGACGATATTACTACTCACGTGAAGGGATATTTGAGTATTTACACTTACCCCTTCGTGCTTGTCCCGATGGACCCCATATTCCTTGCTTTCTGCAAAAGGTAAGAGGTGTGCCTTAGGCAAATCCACTCGTCCTTTTGGAGGATCGTGATCCTTTTACGCCATTTCGTGAACAATACTAAAGCCCCCTAGTTCACCCTCGACTATTAACTCCGCCTATACAATCCCTGAATCTTTTGAGGGGGACTGATCATGCTCGTTCGCTGAGAAAGCAAGGCTCCTTTCTCGAGCATCGATGAGGATCGAGACCGAGGCTGGCAGGGGATATTCGTTCGGGTGAAAACCGTAGACCTGATCCCTCCCAAGGTTTTGCCGTTCTCCGAGGAGTGGAATGCATCCCTTAAGTATTGTCTATTTTGAGTATTCTTTTCTTTATATTCTTTCTCTTATTGCTTGTGTTTCTGGTCGTGCAGTTGTTGCCCAAGTTCCCAATGCAATTCCTCGATTTAAGGAGTGGATCGAGGGGATCTGTAAGCAAATGCCGTACTCCGAGTGCTCATGGCACAAGATTTCGAAGGGCAAATGGTAGGTCCATTCTCGGGGTGAGGTTCTTTCCTGAATAGTTATCACCGTGCTCTTAACTTATACAGTGCGAACTCTTTCTCTTTTCTTATAGGTTTGCCTAAGACCACCAAATTTAGGCCGTTGGATGAGGACGAGGATCCGTCCTCGCTTGCCAAACCCTCCATTTTAGGGAAGCCCGGGGCCGCCGCAAAGAAGAAGAAGAAGAAGAGGAAGAAGAAGAAGAGAAAGTCCTCGGTTCCCCGGACGCTGAGGCGAAGAAGAAGAAAGTGACCATTCGGGTCCGAAAGCCCAAAAAGAACAACAAGTCCAGGGTACCGTACCCCGATTCTCTCTACCGGCTCAGAAATGAGCCCGAAGATGATGACCTTTTCATCGCTCATGGGTCGACCCTTACTTAGGGGGAGTAGGCGATGATCGAGAAAGAGGACCATGAGGTTGATCCCCCTCTAACTCGGGAACCAGATAGAGAGACAGAGGGTGCAGCCTCCCAGGAAGCCGCCCCCATTTCGAAGGAGGCAACTGGTGTCATTGACCTTGCGGAGACGCCCTCCTATACTGATTCTATGCTCGAAGAGGCCCAAGTGGGCAAAGAGAAGTTAAGCGAGGTGGCGCAGGGCTTAGACGACGCCCTCAACACGTTCTTTAGCGGTATGGATATGGTCGCACTGGAGGATTTTTCCTGGCATGGTCACCTGGAGATCCCAAAGAAGTATGTGTCCTCGGAAGCATGCAGGCCAAGTTCGAGCCAAAACTAGTGATGCAATTACCTACTCCAAGCGTGGACCCCGAGCGCAAGAGAACGATCGTTCTTACAATCCCGGAGGATGCTCGGGTCCTATCTGCTCCAGTGGGCGTAGCCAGCTACCTTCGATTCCTGGTGATCGAGAAGGACTAGGAAAAGATAAACGAAGTGGGCATGTCGAGCCTCTTCAATGAGGTGCAACAGGCGCTGAACCGGGTAGGGCATCAACCCTTTTGTACCCCTTTGTGAATCTCACTTTGGTTTTTTGATGTCCTCTACTAGCCACGTGAGTTTGAGCTTAAAGAGCAGGTCCGGAAGAAGGACATGTACAGGGCTCTTAGTGTGCAGTAGGATGAGGACCTTAAAGACCTCCCGATTCTCCAGGCCGAGATGGAAAAAGCTTAGAAGGAGGCCTCATCCTTGAAGTGGGAACACGCCGACCTGGTTGAGAAGGTAAAGATCTTTGAGGCTAAAAATGAGCAGCGAGTCGTGATGACTAACAACACTTTGTAGGTCCAACAGAAGATAGACCTGATCGACCAACTTCGGGATGAGATAGACGAGGTCAAGGCCACGACCGAAGTGTGGAAGGACAAGATGGACCTGCTGGCTTCGGAGAAGGAAGTCACGAAAGTGGAACTGGCATCAGTCAAGAACCAACTTCGGGTGGCGAAGGACAAAGATGATAAGTGATCTCGGTTCAATGATGATCTCAGGGCACAGCTGAGCTCGACCGTTACCTAACGCGATGCTCTCAGACAAGAATATGCGGCACTGAGGTCCAAATTGGATGCAACCTCTTCTGATGCCGAGGAAATGGTGGCCTAGTACAAGGACAATGTGGAGGCAGCCGAGACCCGCTTATAGACAAAGACTGAGTACATAAAGCAACTATCCCGAAGAGAGAGCCTCGAAGAGATCCATGCCTGAGATTTTGACCTATCAGCCGAGATTGAAGAATCTAGGAGGCTCGAGGCCGAGGCAAAGGAGCTCTACGAGCCTGAGGGTCCCGAAGGCTCCGAGGGATTCGAGGGCTCTGACGGTTCTGGCGACGACTCGGGCCCCGGTGCATACCAGGCGTAGATGCCTTAGTATATTTCCAGTTTTTCCTTATGTATTTTCTTGTTTATTTTGAGATCATTCTATCGGGCCTTTGTAAATATATTTTGGAGTATATAAATTTTTTCCCTTTCTAGCAACACTGTTTCTTTACTTTTCCAGCATCTTCTTGCAATTTCTATTTGCGTATTGTTTTTGATGCCTTAGCATAAAATCAGATGTAGTTCTGGAGCATCCATTTTTTGGAGGTTCGAACGGAGCCCGACTTCGATGCAACTTTGGTTTTATTTTCTCGAAGGTTTTAAAGATGCTTAAGTGTTTTTAAATTATGTTTTTGCCGAGGGTAACCATTTAGTAGGTTTCAAATTTTCGCAAGGGCCTTACTTTCTGGTTACGGACTTCGAACGTCTCCGAGTCATTTTTAGGGTGGCCATAGCCTTTTATATTTGGGCGCCGCCTAATTGGTTTAGTGCATCCGGGATTCGGTATCCCGGTCATTCAAATTCTCATCGGGCGACAGTCCTCGAGTAGGGGTAGCCCGTGGGCTTGGCAGTCCTTGAGTAGGGGTAGCCCGTGGGCTTTAGGATCCAGGATCGAAGAAGCAAAATACGCAGTAACAAAGTGTAAGGGAAGTAGAACTTTCTTTCATTGCTTAGTATGCAAGGTACACGATCAAAGGCGCATAAAAACTTGTGCCATGGCTAGACCAGACTATGTAGGCACGGTTCATACGATCGTTTGGCCCTAACAATGAATCCTAACCACCAAGCCTTAGCTTTTAGCACATAAAGATTTCTTTTTTCCTTGCTAAAGTTCTTAATCCGAGGGTAATGGCCCCCTGTATTCGAGGTTGTGACGCTCAGAAACTGTTGACCTGAAGAAAATGATCATTGATTCCGGTTTGAAATCGATCTTCAAATCTAAGATAGCATGTTTTACTATTGCCTCATTAAAAACCTTGCTGGAACCACTTCGAGACAAAACCGATTTACGGGAAAAAGAGTGCAACACGTGCTTTCAAACCTAATAGCCACATTCGTCCTTGGCTGATTACCTGTATACGTTAGTCCGATTTATAACATGATTAAAAAGTAATTGAGTTCGTACCTTAGCAGTAGTACCGCTTTACGTGTGTCACGTTCTAGTTGTCCGCTTTGAATTTATATGAGCCTTAGCTGGTTACTCCGACGACTCGATATGGTCCTTCCATTAGGGACCGATTTCCTTTTGTTCCGGTTCCTGGTGTGTAGCGTTACTTTTCTCAACACCACGTCCCCGACTTGAAAGTGTCGGAGGCTGGCTCTTCTGTTGTAATACCTTTCTATTCGCTGCTTCTGGGTTGCCAACCGGACCAAGGCGTCCTCCCGCCTTTCATCCAATAGTTCCAAGCTCGTGATCATGACCTCGCCGTTTGTCTCTCAGTCGCGTATTGGAACCTTAGGCTTGGTTCTCCCACCTCGAATAGTATTAAGGCTTCAGCTCCGTAGACCAAAGAAAACAGTGTGGCCCCAGTGCTCGATTTCGAAATCATACGGTATGCCCACATGACTTCGGGCAGGATCTTGTTCCATTTCCCTTACGAACCGGTCAAACTCTTTTTCCGATTTTGAAGTATAGTCTTGTTCTTTGATTCCGCCTGCCCGTTGCCACTAGGATGATAAGGCGCCAATAGTATCTTATTGATCTTGTGGTCTTCGAAAAGCTTATTCACCTTGCTGCCGACGAACTATTTTCCGTTATCGCAAACAATCTCGACTAGCATCCTAAATTGACATATTAAGTGGTCCAGATGAAGTCAATGACTTCTTTATCTCGGACCTTTTCAAACGGTTGGGCCTCAACCCATTTGGAAAAATAATCGATCATGAATAGTATGAATTGAGCTTTATCGGGTGCCCATGGCAGGGGACCGATGATGTCCATTCCCCACTTCATAAATGGACATGGGGAAAGGACCAAGTGGAGCATTTCCCCCGGTTGATGGATCATCGGGGCGTGTCTTTGGCACGCGTCGCATTTCCGTACGAAGTCCTTTGCATCCTTTTCTATTTTGGTTCAGTAGTAACCAGCCCTAATTAGTTTTCGAACTGAGGATTCTTCCCCCGAATGATTCCCGCAAGTGCCTTTATGAGCTTCCCTCATGGCGTATTCGGTCTCTCCTGATCCTAAGCATTTGGCTAGAGGGCCAAAGAAGGTTCTCCTGAACAATAACCCTTCAACCAAGATAAATCTGGCATCTTTGGTGCACATGGCTCTCGATTATTTGGGATCCGAAGGCAGTTCTCCTGTCTTCAAGTTTTCTATGCACTTGTTTCTCCAATCCCATGTTAAACTCGTTGATTTCAGTTCGGCATGGCCCTCTTCTATCACCGAGTTCATTGGCTGCACTACTGCTCTCAAACTGAATTCATCGGAATCGACCGACGACCCTAAGTTAGCCAGTGCATCAGCCTTACTTTTTTTATCTCGGGGTAATTGCTGCAGGGTCCATTCCCTGAATTGATGTACAATTACCTGTAATTTGTCCAAGCACCTATGCATACATTCTTCTTTTACTTTGAATGTCCCGTTAACTTGACTTACCACGAGGAGGGAATCACACTTGGCTTTGATAACCTTGGCCCCAAGGCTTTTGTCCAGTTCTTGACCTGCAATCATGGCCTCATACTCAGCCTCATTGTTAGTCAATTTCACAGTTCTAATAGATTGCCTAATTACATTTCCCATAGGTGTCTTTAATACGATACCGAGCCCAGACCCCTTCGTGTTTGAGGCACTATCTGCAAAAAGGGACCAGATTCCTGAAGTATTCCCCGAGGTTAACAGTAATTCTCTTTCGACTTCAGATATTAAGACCGGCGTAAAGTCAGCCACAAAGTCTGCCAAAATTTGAGATTTTATGGCAATTCGGGGTCGATACTCGATATCATACCCGCTAATTTCCACGGCCCATTTGGCCAATCGGCCCGAGAGATCGGGCTTGTGCATGATATTACTTAGCGGGTAAGAGTCACGACATATATGGGGTGGTATTGAAAGTACGTCTTTAGCTTCCTGGAGGCGCTTAGCAAAGAGAGCGCCAATTTTTCCAGGTGAGGATTCCTTGATTCAGCCTCGCCTAGAGTTCTATTGACATAGTAAATAAAAAATTGCGTACCTTCTTCCTCCCGGACTAAGACTCCACTTACCGCCATCTCGAAAACCGCCAAGTAGAGGTATAGTTATTCGTCTGCTTTCGGAGTGTGCAGTAGGGGTGGACTCGATAGGTACCGTTTGAGTTCCTCCAAAGCTTGCTAGCATTCCGGGGTCTAGGAAAAATTATTCCTCTTCTTTAACAGTAAGAAGAATCGAGGGATTTTGACTGAGGACCTCGAGATAAACCTGCCCTAGGCGGCTATGCGCCTGGTCAGTATTTGAATAGACTTGACGTTGTACACCATGGTGATGTCCTCTATGGCATTTATTTTGTCGGGGTTGATCTTGATTCCCTGATTGGACACCATGAACCCGGGGAATTTGCCCGATCTGACCCCGAATGTGCACTTCTTTAGGTTTAGCTTCATGTTGTATTTCTTTGGTATGTCAAAGGTCTCCTATAAATGTTACAAATGGTCCTCTGCTCACAGGGACTTAACCAACATGTTATCAATATAAACTTCCATTGATTTTCCTATTTGTTCTTCGAACATCCGATTTACTAAGCGTTGGTAGGTGGCACCAGCGTTATTTATTCCAAACAGCATTACGTTATAATAGTAGGTGCCGAATTTACTGATGAAAGAAGTCTTTTCTTGATCGTCTGGGTCCATCCAAATTTGGTTGTACCCGGAGTAGGCGTCAAGAAAGTTGAATAGCTCGTGCCCGGCCATTGCGTCGATCATTCGGTCAATGTTAGGAAAAGGAAAAGAATCTTTAGGGGATGCTTTGTTTAGGTCTTTGTAATCTAGACACATTCTTAGCTTATTCCCTTTTTAAGGTACTACCACTACGTTAGTTAACCAGTCCGGGTATTTAACTTTCCAGATGGATCCTATTTTTAAAAGTTTGGATATCTCATCCTTGATGAACGCATGTTTGATCTCAGACTGTGGCCTTCTCTTCTGCTTAACCAAGTGGAACTTTGGGTCCAAACTAAGCTTATGAGAGGTTACCTCCGGTGGGATCCCTGTCATGTCAAGATGGGACCAAGCGAAATAATCTATGTTAGCTTTAAGAAAATCAATTAATTTTTGCTTGAGCTTGGGGGTTAACCTGTGCCTAGGTATACCTTTCGATCCGGTAGGTGTTTGATTAATATGACTTACTCCAACTCTTTGAGAATCGATTTGGTAGCATCGGTGTCATCAGAGGCTATGAATAATCTCGGGACACCATAATCGTCCTTCTCGTCTGTGCCTCGTTCTTCCAGTTCAGCTGAGGCAATTGCTATTTAATTTCTTCCTTTCTGGCCGGCTCTGCATTCCTTGATGTCGAAACTGCGGGCAGTGGGACTACCTTGTCGACCGCGAACATCTCCTTTTCGGCCAGCTACTCTTCGTATACAGTCTTGACTCCCCCGGTGTAGGGAATTTCAATGCCTGGTGCAAGGCCAAGGGCACGTCCCTCATGTTGTGAACCCACGGCCAACCCTAATAGAGTGTTATATCTCATGTACCCCTCGATTACATAGAATTTTGTTTCTTGGGTCGTCCCGGTAGTGTTCACTAGTAGAGTTATCTCCCCTTTAGTGGTTTCGCATGCCATGTTAAATCCTTTTAACACCCGGATTGCTGGCACGATTTGGTCCTGTAACCCCAATTGCTCTACAATCCTGATCTAGTGATGTTGGCCGAACTACTAGGATCAATCAACACACATCTAATTGTAGACTTATTGATAAGTACGCATATTACCAGCGTATCATTGTGAGATTGCACGATGCCTTCAGCATCCTCGTCGCTGAACGAAATGGCTCCCTCCGGGACATAATCTCGGGTGTGTTTTTCCTTTGTGATAGATAATTTAGTGTGCTTTATCATTGGTCCTTGGGGGACATCGACTCCTCCTATGATCATATTGATGACATGTTGAGCCTCCTCTTGTTCGACCTGTTTATTGGCGTCTCTGTTCCTGAAGTGGTTTTTGGCTCGATCACTCAGAAATTCTCGAAGGTGCCCGTTGTTGAACAACCGGACAACTTCTTCTCTCAATTGTCGGCAATCCTCGGTCCTGTGACCTTGAGTCCCGTGATACTTACACATCAATTTAGGATCTCTTTGGGTAGGGTCGGACTGCAATGGTCGGGGGCCACTTGGTCTCCTTGATGCGCCCGATGGCTGATATGACGCTGGCAACATCAACGTTGAAGTTATACTCTGATAATGTTGGTGCTTCCCTACCCTCGAGCGGCCTGTCGAACAACTTTTTGCTCATCAGACCTTAGCTATTGGGTCCTCGGTAGCTTCTCTTCTCATTCCTTGTGGGGTGACGCCCAAACCCATTGCTCTTCGGCGGTGCTGTAAGGTTGGTACCGATACCGGACCGATCTTGGCTCATGATCAACGGCTCTCTTAGACCTATCATCGGCCTTGTCACGCCCCAAAAACCGAGGAGCACAACCGGCGCTTAATCGAGTAAACCCGACTGAGCAATCCTGTTAGGTTTCATTCTACCCAAACTAATTCATGAATAAAGAGGAGATGAACTCCATCTATCATACTTTGTAAATATTTCATTAAATACTTCCATTTTGTTTCCATTAGCAGTTTCAACCATAATATCCAAAATATTACAATTTTTATAGGTATGGAGAAAAAGATATTTTTCAAATACCAATATTTCTAATTTAATTTCCAATACCAAACACCACCCGCAACTTGTCTACGGAGCCTCTAAATACAACTGAAGAATAATATGGAAATGCCGGCAATAAGGCTCCGCTATACCTCAAAATACAAAGTACACGATAACCAAATGACACTGGACCCCGAAATGAGGTGGGGATCACCAAGTTAGCTGAAAGGAGCGTACCGCTATCAGTGACCACTGCCGCCTACTGTAGAACCACCTGCATCCATTAAAGATGCAGCGCCCCTGGCAAAAGGGACGTTACTACTGTCGAATAGTACTAGTATGAATAGCTAAAAGTCCTCTTTCAAAATAGAATGCCAATATAAGGAAAGACAACCATATAAACAACAAGTAACAATCAATGATATCCAAAGGCCAAGTTAAACATAACAATTTTTCAATATACGAAAGTTCATATGGTGAAAATGACACTCGGGATATGGAGACAATATTATCATTGGATATAAGATATTTAATACCAATTCACCACATTCACAATACCATTGTTCACAATATGCACATCATAACCAACTCCCAATTTCAATCACAATTTCTGTGCCAATATATACATATACATATTCCACCGTGAATCTTAGCACGGAGTCCGATCACGACCCGACCGGCTAGGTCATCTCCCTTGGAGACATTTAATACTGTTACATTATCATCCACAATACCACCGCTTTCTTGCGCGGAGTCCGATCACGGCCCGATCGGCTAGGTTGCCTCATTTGAGACATGTATCTCAATAAAAATTTCATTCTCACTTTCCAGTTTCAATATCAGCACATTACCACCATGTGTGCGACATGGCGTCCGATCTCAGCCCGATCGGCTAGCCGTCTTACCAAGACGTTTTCCCTATTCCGTCAATAATCTCATTTCAAATTTATATCACACAAATCAATTCATTGGCTTTTGGGGCCACGGTCATTACATCATACTTGGCACTTGGCCGTACTTCTTAATTCGAATTCTTTCCACATATTTCATATCAATATCAACTTCAACAATAAGCCATTCAATTCATGATGTCAAGTACACATGAGAGGAAACATGAATCGTGGGCATATAGAGTATTTCAGAAATCATACACCTCAGGTTCATTAGCAATGGAACTTTAAACACAAAGGATTCTCCCCAAAGGAGGGGACACACCAAATCATAATAGAAACACACATCAAAGTAATAAACAAGCAATTACACCAATTATTCTTGAATTACTCCTTTCCAATCACGACAATATACAATTTCAACATCGGAGTATGTAACAACTCGGATCATATTGGAGGTACTTATAAGGCAAATCATTATCTCGAACAGCCACTTATGGGCATAAATTGAGTACAAAGCCTTTAGGCCACTTTATTTTTGAAGTCATTTACGGAAAGTAAAGTCAAGGCTCATTTCACAATCCGTTCACATTTTCTCATGTCAAAGGCATCACCAGGCATAATTATAACTCAAGTTCTCGGCATGCTGGGCCACACTCATTTTTCCAAATTCATTTCAAACATCTTTATAGATTACCAACAACTAGACACAATAAATTAAATATATTTGGTACACATAAGAGCAATTAGGAGTATCAACCATATTGAGTTTTCTCACAAAATTTGGCATACTAGACTTTATTTGAAGCACGACTCAAAGTCGTAACGTTTTAATACGCAACTCATACTTAGAATATATATATATATATATATATATANACAATTTGGCATAATAGCCTTTATTTGAAACACGACTCTAAGCCGTCATATATATATATATATATATATATATATATATATATATATATTTATTCATAAGGCTCATTTCGGAATAGTCATGTTTATGGGTAATAACCCGGAATATAAGATTTATGAACTTTGAGCCAACCATACTTGAACTTATGAAAACATTTATGGAATTCGATTCTATGAGAGAAATTTTAGCCAACATACCTAAATTAGGGAGATNTTAAGTTACTACAACGTTCCAAAAATTCTAGCAATCCCATTCTACTTTGAGACTAACAAAATCGAACACAAATTAGGGAGATATTCATGGTTTTAGCTCATTTGATCATTTTATCAAACACTAGTTGTGTATCTTGATTTCAAAGCTCTTCTAGATTTCCTTCATTCCCCAACCCAATCTTTACTTATTTGTGTTCAACAATCTTCCAATAAACCTAATTTGTACATGCATGTATTCATAATACTATTGCACCCAAGAATCATACCTCAATAACCCATCTTATACCCCAAACTCGAAATTAATGTCTAGTGTATAGAACCTTACCTCTTAGATGAAGGTCTTGTGATTGGTTTCCTTGATTCTTGATGATTGATGAAAGATTGAATGGTTAGAATGTTGGGATGCCTCCTTCTCTCTCTAAAATTCTCTTACCTCTCTCTAAAATTATCAGAATATCGCCCCAAAGCCTATATATCAAAATGGGGTCGGGTTATGATAATAGGAAAATTAACCCTCCGAACTCGGGTCCGCGGTCGCATAATGGACCGCACAATTGGTATGCGGGTCGCATAATGCACCACAAAACTGGTGCCCAGAACTGGGCTACACTGGTCCATTTTACGACCATTTTTGTGATCGCAGATCAATTATGCGGACCGCATAATGGTTTTGCGATCGCAAAATTTGCCACGGGATCACATTTTGCTAGCCTTTGGTAATTTGATCATAACTTTGTGTAGGAATGTCTAAATGACGAACGGTTTGAAGGGTTAGAAACTAGACTCGAAGACCTTTCGTTTGATAGGCTGCTCATAACATAACACATTATGTATATTTATATATTCTTGTCCAAAATGGGGACTTGTGCGAACTCATTTGGAATTTTAGCCCATTATGTAATTTTCTAACATGACTTAGACTTAGGCCTCCCGTTAGACCCCACATTACTTATTATATGACTTATACACTTATTTACCAAATCCAATTGATGTCCATCATGTTAATAGCACGTAAAATATTATAATTAGCCTACCTGGAATCACGAAATCCTAAATTACTTAGTTAAATTTTCCGGGGCCTTACATTTTCCCCCGCTTAGGATCATTCGTCCTCGAATGAGAGGTAGAGTCCGCCCTAAACACCTAACATAACATATCTCTTTTCTAACCTACCTCAGGTCCCTAAATTTTGACTAACTCCCAAATTTTTCAGAAATTTCGGCAGAGTCTCCTTTGTAACTAGGTCTATCCACCTGCCAGAGAATCACCAAAACCGTCCTAACAACTCATCCACAACTCGACAAAGTACCACAACGCATATATCAGTAATACTAATCTCAACATTACAAGTACTACATTATCATAATGATACATGGACATGAACTGTACTCTTTTTATATCATAACACCTAGAAGGTACCTTTCAAGTCAAAACCAATTTCTATACAGTCGAGCGAAAATACTTTCGTTCCACAACACTCTCGACCTTCAAGGTGGCCTCTAGACTTACAGACTTCGCCATAGCACATTCACGGAAACAATCTCAACTTCCAAACTTACCTAACAAGGATGATAAATAAACACCCCTCATGGGCCAACTATCCATTAACTTCACCTTCAGTAATTTCCACCGGAATGATGCACAAAGGATTTCCAACTACCTTTTAGACATAGGCACATGAAAACATAGGTTACATAGGGAACAACGATGGGAAGACTTCGTACTCATAGTGCGGCCTAATGTGAACTACACTTATTTTACCTTCATTATCAATTCGCATAACATCTTTTAAGGAGAAAATATTGAGAATAACCTGTTCACCCTCCTAATTTTTGAATCTCTACGCGAACACCCACACTAAACCTTTAATGGCCTTCAACGATTACTCTAAGATGTGCTATCATGAATTGACCATAAAATTACCTATCGAATATATGTGACCACACGGTGGTGATTTCTCTTTGACATGTTTGAACCTTCAATACCCAATAGATTTAATGCAATGAGGAGCAACAGAGTTCAAGAATGGACTGGAATTGTTCAGGAATCCATTAAGGCGCTGAGCAGAGTACTTCCTGAGGAAGTACGCTAATAGACATAAAGATTACTACCAACAATGCTGACATGGTTAATCATTGTGATGACATCAATTTCTAGATAAATGGAGCATAGAGGTAACTAGCACGCATTGATAAGGCGGGAACCATGTACGTGACCTTGAGATCTAAAAGAACTGGTCTTTCCAGACATGAGATGCATGGGAGGAATGATCGGGAGGATGAAGACGTTGGCATCAATTATTCTTGGGAGGCGACGAGTTATGCAAGGGATAGTAACAATTGTTTCTTTCCATGTATGCCTTGCCCGACAATTGTAAGCTTTAAGGAGAAGTGGACGAGTATATTTCACCAGTTGCCTCCTTGAGTGTAAGGAAAGTCAGTTTAGCTCTAAATGGTAAGATTCTTGCAACATGGATGCGATAGAGATTTCAAAAGAAATACATGAAGTTGAATGACACTCTTAATATTAACTGGCACAAGGAATCTATGCCATAAGCCCATAAGGATGAAAAAGAAGTTAAACACTTATGAGATTATCATAATTCAAACAGTTCAACCCTTCCCGATAATTGATCCTATATGAGATAACTAAAGATACGACAACTTGTCTTCCAAATCAATATGCTCATGATATGCGCAAAAATCTGAAAGCATCTAATCTCAACCTTTCACGAGTGAAACCACATAGCTAGGACATCTTAATATTGGGATGAAATCATGTATTGGTTAGAGGGGTTCTAATGGTTAACATGATGCTCCGGGGAGAAAGACAAATAACACTCCTATCCACCAGGGAGGTGGAATACCAAGGGTAGCAAAACTCCCCGCACATGACAATGACATAGTTAATGATTCTAGAAGTCAAGTGTGTACAGACAACCGAACCCAATGAGACAGTATAAAATAATCATGGAAAGTCTGCAGATGTTCATGATGAGTTCTCCATGGATTTTGACTTGAGAAGTACCTAGATGCTAATGAAAGACATGAAAACATGAGAAGTAGGCGTTGTGCTATGATAGCCCCCAAATGTGTATTTGGTTTTGACGGAGAGCCTATTGAGGGTCCTTATGAGAAAGGAAGTGTTATAGTGACACATAGAAGGACATGTTCTCTCATAGTTATCGAACAAGTGTTGGGAAACTAGCACAATGAATTCACTAACTAAGGAACACAATTAACACATGTTGTGGAGGTGTAAAGAGAAAATAAATATTTGTTACGAGCTGGACGTGCTTCTGTTATATTAACTCCCAACTACAATACAAGACCACGTCACGGGCAACCATAGGAATAAAGTGAGCTACTTACTGTGGAATGATCTAAGTGGACATGAAAGTCATACTGAGATGGGCAAACAAAAGATCTTCCTGTGACGGATTTGTAAAAAACTCAAATTTTTGGAAAATTTCATACGGACAAGCGACCCCTTCAATCTATATGTACACCTATGATTGGAGCTGAGATATACTCTCATGTTACTAGACAGTGAAAAGGTTTCATGATGATACTCGCATGAGAGTAGAGTGACTATTCAAACCATAGAAGCCATATACACTAGTGAGAAAAAGAGTGACTTGAGAAGGATCACAACACTGGGATGCTTTACTTGGAACTTGACACCACATAGGTAAACTTTATGATGGTGCATGTATAGGCACAAGTGAGTAGATGTTGTCCATTATAAATAAAAAGATTCTGTAAGAAATTCATCGGGTATAGTCCCTTGTTGAGAATTTAGGAAAGCAAGTGGGAAGTATTAATCCTAGAGTTATAATTCAATTCAAAGACATAATTATAAAACTTAATTCCATAAAAGGATGTAAATAAGAGAATTTGTGATAGAGTGGATTCACGATAATGCATCTCATTCAAAGAGTAGGTGCATGCAATGTTTTGTGATTCAACATCTTGTTAAGACCATGTTTATGAGAACTTTTCAATATGGATGCACATATAAAACAAGTAGAAATCTTGTGTTGTTCATTTTGATGTACTAAGGAGTAACTTACCTGGTGACTTTAGGTTGATAGGGCAATAACTTAATCGATACCCCTCGACTCCACATCCCTAATGTACGTTGGTAACATACTGATATACTACATGATCTGGTGGTGCATTGACTGATAGGGACAAGGGCACTCCCCTTAGAAATAGGTTCTACCAATCCCTCCATGGCTCGATACATTCTCCTAACAAACTCTTGGGCAATCTCCCTCAGTTTCAATGGTGGGGTTATTCCCTCCTTACTGCTTCAAACTCATGGATTATAGTTTCAAGATTACTCATCTTGAGAATAAGACATAGCGAGAAAATTAGCTCCCTATCTTGGGTTCTACCGCACGATCTGGAGTATCAAAGAAGGGTGAAATTCCTAAATGTCCGAATAGCCTCCAACTTATAGATGTGGTCGACAACACGCCGATAAGAAGGACTATACTAGACACGGCTCCGAGACATCCTAGGACACTTTAAAACCTTAGGCTCTGATACCAAGTTTGTCACGCCCCAAAAATCGAGGAGTGCGACCGGCGCTCAACTGAATAAACCCGACTGAGCAAGCCTGTTAGGTTTCATTCTACCCAAACTAATTCATGAATAAAGAGGAGATGAACTCCATCTATAATACTTTGTAAATATTTCATTAACAACTTCCATTTTGTTTCCATTAGCAGTTTCAACCATAATATCCAAAATATTACAATTTTTATAGATATGGAGAAAAAAATATTTGTCAAATACCAATATTTCTAATTTAATTTCCAATACCAAACACCACCCACAACCTATCTACGGAGCCTCTAAAAACAACTGAAGAATAATATGGAAATGCCGGTAACAAGGCTCCGGCTATACCTCAAAATACAAAGTACACGATAACCAAATGACACTGGACCTTGAAATGAGGTAGGGATCACCAAGTTAGCTGAAAGGAGCGTACTGCTATCACTGATCACGGCCGCCTACTGTAGAACCACCTGCATCCATTAAAGATGCAGCGCCCCCGGCAAAAGGGGCGTTAGTACTGTCGAATAGTACTAGTATGAATAGCTAAAAGTTCTCTTTCAAAATAGAATGTCAATATAAAGACACTCGGGATATGAAGACAATATTATTATTGGATAGAAGATATTTAATACCGATTCACCACAATTCACAATACTACTGTTCACTATACCATTGTTCACAACATGCACATCATAACCAACTCCCAATTTCAATCACAATTTCTTTGCCAATATATACATATACATATTCCATCGTGAATCTTAGAACGGAGTCCGATCACGACCCGACCGGCTAGGTCATCTCCCTTAGAGACATTTAATAATGTTACATCATCATCCATAATACCACCGCTTTCTTGCGCGGAGTCCGATCACGACCCGATCGGCTAGGTTGCCTCATTTGAGACATGTATCTCAATCAAAATTGCATTCTCACTTTCCGGTTTCAATATCAGCACATTACCACCATGTGTGCGGCATGGCATCCGATCTCAGCCCGATCGGCTAGGTCGTCTTACCAAGACGTTTTCCCTTTTCCGTCAATCATCTCATTTCAAGTTTATATCACACATATCAATTCATCGGCACTTGGGGCCACAATCATTACATCATACTTGGCACTTGGCCGCATTTCTTAATTCGAATTCTTTCCACATATTTCATATCAATATCAATTTCAACAACAAGCCATTCAATTCATGATGTCAAGTACACATGAGAAGAAACATGAATCGTGGGCATATAGAGTATTTCAGAAATCATACACAAAGGATTCTTCCCAAAGGAGGGGACACACCAAACCATAATAGAAACACACATCAAAGTCATAAACAAGCAATTACACCAATTATTCTTGAATTAATCCTTTCCAATCACGACAATATACAATTTCAACATCGGAGTATGTAACAACTCGGATCATATTGGAGGTACTTATAAGGCAAATCATTATCTCGAACAGCCACTTATTGGCATAAATTGAATACAGAGCCTTTAGGCCACTTTATTTTTGAAGTCATTTACGGAAAGTAAAGTCAAGGCTCATTTCATAATCCGTTCACATTTTCTCATATCACAGGCATCACCAGGCATAATTATAACTCAAGTTCTCGGCACTCTGGGCCACACTCATTTTCCCAAATTCATTTCAAATATCTTTATAGATTACCAACAACTAGACACAATCAATTAAATACATTTGGTACACATAAGAGCAATTAGGAGTATCAACCATATCGAGTTTTCTCACACAATTTGGCATACTAGCCTTTATTTGGAACACGACTCAATGTCATAACGTTTTAATACGCAACTCATACTTAGAATATAAGATTTATGAACTTTGAGCCAACCATACTTGAACTTATGAAAATATTTATGGAATTCGATTCTATGAGAGAAATTTTAGCCAACATACCTTGTTTAAGCTTTCCTTAAGTTACTACAACGTTCCGGAAATTATAGCAATCCCATTCTACTTTGAGACTAACAAAATCGAACACAAATTAGGGAGATATTCATGGTTTTAGCTCATTTGATCATTTTATCAAAAACTAGTTGTGTATCTTGATTTCAAAGCTTTCCTTCATTCCCCAACCCAATCTTTACTTATTTGTGTTCAACAATCTTTCCACAAACCTAATTTGTACATGCATGTATTCATAATACTATTGCACCCATGAATCATACCTCAATAACCCATCTTATACCCCAAACTCGAAATTAATGTCTAGTGTATAGAACCTTACCTCTTAGATGAAGGTCTTGTGATTGGTTTCCTTGATTCTTGATGATTGATGAAAGATTGAATGGTTAGAATGTTGGGATGCCTCCTTCTCTCTCTAAAATCATCAGAATATCGCCCCAAATAAAGCCCCAAAGCCTATATATCAAAATGGGGTCGGGTTATGATAATAAGAAAATTAACCCTCCGAACTCGGGTCTGCGGTCGCATAATGGACCGCACAATTGGTATGCGGGTCGCATAATGCACCACAAAACTGTTACCCAGAACTGGGCTACACTGGTCCATTTTGTGACCATTTTTGCGGTCACAGATCAATTATGCGGACCGCATAATGGTTTTGCGATCACAAAATTTGCCACGGGATCACATTTTGCTAGCCTTTGGTAATTTGATCATAACTTTGTGTAGGAATGTCTAAATGACGAATGGTTTGAAGGGTTAGAAACTAGACTCGAAGACCTTTCATTTGATTGGCTGCTCATCACATAACACATTATGTATATTTATATATTCTTGTCCAAAGTGGGAACTTGTGCGAACTCATTTGGAATTTTAGCCCATTATGTAATTTTCTAACATGACTTAGACTTAGGCCTCCCATTAGACCCCACATTACTTATTATATGACTTATACACTTATTTAACAAATCCAATTAATGTCCATCATGTTAATAGCACGTAAAATATTATAATTAGCCTACCTGGAATCACGAAATCCTAAATTACTTAGTTAAATTTTCCGGGGCCTTACAGGCCTAATGGGGTAAACAGACCCAGAAGGAGCTCCGAGTTGGTCGTCCTAGACCGTGATCGTTGACTGGCACCTATTGTGGATGTCAGCGCAGGTCACTACCGGGTACTCTACCAAATTTTATTTTAGATGTTGCGAGGCCAAGGAACTTCGGGGGTTAAGATCCTGAGTGAATGCTTGGACGACCGAATCATCTGCAACTGGAGGCAGGTCCATCCGTTCCATCTGTAACCTTGACACGAGCTCCTTGAGCATCTCGTTGTGTCTTTGTTTAACCTTGAAAAGGTCTAACTTTCTAGTCACGACCTTGATGGCCCCGGCATGGGATATTACGAAATCATCCGCAAGCATAGCAAATGAGTCGATAGAATTTGGTGGTGAGTTGTGATACTATATCATTGCTCTTTTGGATAAAGTATCCCCCAACTTCTTCAATAACACCGACTCGATTTTATCATCTTCCAAGTCGTTCCCCTTGATTGCACTTGTATATAAGGTCACATGCTCGTTTGGATTCGTGGTTCCGTTATGATTGTGGATATCAGGCATACGAAACCTCTTTGGGATTGGCTCTAGTGCCGCGCTCTCTCGGTGATTTGTTTGTTTCTTTATGTGCTTTCCCGGGATTGTTCGGGCTCGACCCTTCTGGGGGAATGGTCTTGATTCTGTAGCTGCGGTATTGCCTCCTGTTGAGCCTGCAACATTTTGAAGATCAGCCGCATACTTACCCCATCACCTTCGCCTTCAGGCACTTCTCGATTTGCTAGTCGGGGTCCCCCGCGAATACTGTTTTGGGGTCAGTTGGCAAATTAACGTCGATGGCCACCTGCGAGTTAGCATCGAGCGGATCAACAACTAGGGCACCGTTGGGATCAGTGAGAGCACCACGTTGCTAGACATCAAGTTATTATTTTCGCCATGATGGCCAGACTCAGCGTCAACGTTCAATTGAACAGACTGAGAGTTCGATATTTTTGGGCTAACCCGAAATTAAGACTTTAAAGAACAAGCATAAAATAGGGTGTGTTATGGAGAATCGTATCAAATCACCACTATTATCCTTAGTCCCACGGTGGGCGCCAAACTGTTTATCCTTAAATCGGATAACAATTAAATTTATACGCGATTTTAACGATACGTGGATTAATTCAACACAAATAACCAAGAATATTAGATAAACGAGTTAAAGACAAAATAAATGATCAAACCAGTTGTAATGTTATGGCTTAGCCCGAACTTAAGTTAAACAGTAACTTTGCCTCGATTGGACCGTTGGTTCGAGCCCAGTTGTGAATGAAGAACAGAACATTTGATTAAGAAGTTTTGCAGTAGCTAGAAAGCAGAAAATGATTTTTTATTTCTTTGATTCGGGTGTTACAATGTGTGTTACAAAAGAAAAACTTCCCCTTTATATAGTATGAGAGTTTCATCCCTAGCACAAGTCTAAAAAGGTAAAAATCTTCCTTTCTCGTTAATTACTAATCCGTAACCGACATCGAGCGAGATCTACGCCTTGATATCCGGTTTGATACAGATATCACGTCCCCCTATCCGTCGTGCGTAACCATTTACCATATTTTTCGAGGTCTTAGAACTCGTTCTGGTCCGGGGAGCGCGGCTTTATCTTGCCTGATGATAAACACATTGTTCACCTTTCATGGATCTCGATACGAAGGGCTCCCGGTCACGATTTCAACCTCGTGCGTCCGTGCCCTTCTTCCGTTTTCTTCACCGGAAAATCGGGGTATGCATTATCCCCAATTTTACACGTATACAAAAACACAAATATAAATTCCAAATCGTATTTCTTTTCAACCTCAACTCAAAATAATTTTTTTAACTTCGACCAAATATTGTACAAAAGCTTACTCTCCTTTACTCAAACATACGGTACCGACATGTTGTATGTTCAGCAGATTACTTTTCTTTTTCATGTAAAGTAATGTTTAAGAAAAGAAAAAAATGTTGAACTAAATCATCTGGTAAGTGTCTATGAATGTCACAATCAGAAAACAATGTTTCTACTTGTTAAGTTTGACTTCACGTAAAGTTATTTTTTGTAGTGAAAAATAATTATGCAAAAAGAAAAGGTCTGGTATTATAGAGAACATTCAATGGCGTTATTGCAATACGTTTTTGTGCAAAATACTTATACAAGAATGCAATCAAATAGAACTTTTCTAAACATTTTTACTTTACAATTGTCTGCATTAAAAAGATACGCTACAAAAAGGGTCCTGAAATAAGGAGGAGACGGGCCTTTCTAGCTTCCCAATGAGAAAATGACTTGGAATCTTGGAACCTAGAGAATGAGCAAGTTGAATTGCTGACTCTTGGTTCTCATTGATTCTGCTAAAGGTATGATAAAATAAGGGCGATATAAATGCTTTTGAAGCCAAATCTTTGACAATTCTTGTTTCTTCCTATTTTTATCTCATTACTTTGGGAAACATCATCTCGATAAATTGTACCCACGATATTAATTACTCATCATTTTCTCAAATTCATTAAAACTATGCATCAATTAACATGGGTATCATGATATATTATGTCTTCATTTATTAATTCTTAAGGGACGTATAAAATCTATAGTGGACAAGTAAAAGTGAACGGAGGGAGTATGTGCTAGTAATATATTTGCCACTAATTAGACGTTAAGAGTCAAAGACAGAATTCCAATGGAAGTTAAAACCCTGCAACCAATAAATTAGACGAACCATACTTTGCTCTTGGGAGTATGAACTAAAATTTGAAATTCAAGGCCCGTGGTCATGCACCTTTAACCAAATCTCTTCCACAAGTAAAATAAAGGAACAAAATACTCTAATAGTTACGTGTGACTTGTAAATTACATCTTCTTCAATTCTCGTGAAACTTCATTAATTTCCTGCGTAGTACAGCTAGTAAAGAAGAATAAACCTAGCTAGTTAAAGTTAGTTATCCTGAAATAATTTAAGAATAGATCTTGAGATTGATGTCTCTTGTTACACTGTGGGAGTAACTGTATAAAACTTGAGGCCTGTTGGTTTGAAAGCTAAAAATCCGAAGAATCTTGTTATAGGATTTTCAATACAGTTTAATTTCAGCCGAAATGTGAGATCTAAAGCACATGTAGGAATACTAATAAAACTAAACCTTGAAAATGGAATAGAATATTCAGTCATTTTATTAAACAGCTCGTGTTGATAAGAAACCATGTTCCAAATCTGACAAATTAAAATTAGGCATTGGATTCTAACTCAACAGCCCACCACACACTCCCAACTCAGATGCATCTGAGACAGCCCTCCACTCCCACATACACATGTTGCACCGAGACAAGCCATTTATATCCTTACTATATACTATAAGTAATATATCATACATGTCCTAAATAATTTAATCAGAAACTCACCATTTAAAAGGATCTGGGGCGTGTCGTTCAAATCATCGGTTGAATAGTTTATATATACATACTATAATCATGTAGTTGGTTAGAAATCCTCCAATCTTGATTCTTCCTAGTCTGGCGCCTTGGGCTGCGGATTCAAGTGTGTAATGTAATGTTACCAAACAAGAAGCATTATTATGTCAGGAGTTGACAATTTGATTGGTACCCTTTGAATGTCACCCAAGTTAAGATTATTATTCCACATTGTGTTTTCTTAAGATTTGCGTTACTCAAGCTTTGCAAATTAGGGAGTAACTCACACCCCTCACAGACCATTTTTTTTTAGCGCACAAGTCATGTAAGCAATTAACGCTTATTACGTTTAGACTTTTCTCTACTGAAATGATAATTGGAGTGGCATCATCATAAAGTAGGGTTTATGGCAATATATCTCTTACAAAACAACTTTTTCGGATATGTCCTAAGAAACTTTTTAAATTAAAATTTTTTATTCGCCTTTTAGTTATAAGTTGTTGGAGTTGCTTTCTTTTCGCTAAATATAGAAAAATGATTCAAGTCTTCTGGGAGTGTAAGCTGTTTTTCCTTATAATTCTCTTTATTCATAGCGGTTGTAACTTTCACAACTTGCTACTTACAACTATTAAACACCATAGAATGGCCCACCTATCATTACATGTAGTAGATGAGTTTACACCCAACCGAACTTTTCAAAAGAAATTCAACTTAGAGTTCAAAACATGCAAGAACAGTAGTACATGATCAGAAAAAAAAAAAAAAAAAGGAGTTGTGGAATTGTAGAAAGTAAATTGGAAGAGCGACATAAGGATAGATAAGAAGATAATTTCAATAAAAAGGGTAGGAAGATGCCATGCGTGAAAATATTTTTGATATTTTTAATTTCTTTTTTCTCAATGGAACCAAATAACAAAAAAAATAATAAACATAAGAAAGGATGTAAAAAGGGAAAGACGCAAGGGCACATGTGATGCTCCTATTGGGGGAATCTTTTTGAGAATATAAAGGGAATATGAAGATAAATACTTTAGATGAAACTTGAAAGCGAGAGTTTTCTTTGTGTATTGAACTGTTTGGTAGCAAAATGTTGGGTTTTTGGACTCAAAGTACCACATAGGTAAAAAAAAATAAATAACTTGTTACCTTTTTATATATAGCGCATGAAATTCATGCACTATATCTGATTTTCGAAAGACGGTCAAAAGTTTGGTATAACCCATATAGATGCGCTATACCTGAATATATGCACTATACCTATTTCAAAAACGGGCCAGTCTCCTTCTTCGGGACAGAACACCCAAAATGCCCCCCCCCCCCCCGCCCCCTCTAACTTTAAGGCTCCTTACAAACCTCCTAGTTGGACCGCCC
>NC_031989.1:62051786-62073620 GCF_001879085.1 Nicotiana attenuata
CCCCCCCCCCCCCCCCTCATTTTAAGAGCTTCAAACTCCATTGGAGCCCACCCCTTCCCCGAAATCTTATTCCGTGATTATTTTAGCGATCTAACACTCGATCAAAGGTGTTGTCGTGTAGTGGAATTTTATTGCCCAGTTCGGTGGTCAAATCTTCCTTCTTTCTCAATTCAAAATACTCGAAATAGAGGTATTCTGAATTATTTTTGTAGTATAACTCATGTACATAATTGAATAATTAGTCGTTTTTACTGTATTGTATGCCTTTTTCTTGAGGCTAAGACCACTATTAGAAATTCGCCTAATGTATAGCCGTACAAGATTCATCGAATTGCATTAAGCCAATCACTCAAAGTCAACGTGAAAGCTATCAAAACCTTCAAGTCTTGGTCTAAATAGAGGACATGTCGCAAAAATCTAAGTTTACTTGACAAAAATAAAATAAGAGGCTTGCCGCGTAATTACTCTCAAACTATTATAGGATCTGTACGACTAACAAAAGCAGTAACTGATTAGTAAGCAAAGCTATCAACATAGACTACCAGAAGGATCTGTATTTTTATACTGCCACATAATGGATCAGAGCCTAGCATACACTTGTTCGCTCATCACGTTTTCTCACTCTAGCAGCATCATCAAGTGCCACGACCCTAGGAAGCGGTATCCCCTCCAGAAGCTCCAAGGTGGCACACCCTCCCGTTGAAATGTGGCGCTCATCTTGTCTGTAAGCCCCATCTTTCTAAGAGCCACAACTGTTTCGCCACCTGCTATAATTGTTTTAACTCCAGTACTTCCAGTAAGTGCTTCCAGTTTTCTTGCAATAGCCATTCCAGAAGCAAATTTGTCAAACTCGGACACTCCCAAAGGTCCATTCCATATGATTGTTTTGGCGATATCTAGACATGCGCAAAAAGACTTAACTGCAGCTGGTCCAATATCTAACCCCATCTTCTTAAATGGAATTTTAGCTGATGGAACTGTATGGGTCGAAATCTGATCAGACAAGAATCCGCGTGGAAAGGAATGACAAAAAGTTACTTGGTCCAAAGTTGTATCTATACAACGCTATAACGACGTGCACCTCGGCCAAGGTCGAGGTCATGTATTCAGAATGCTTGAGCGGCGAATTAGATGTTACGGCATTTCAAAGGGTCAACCAGTAATACAGTCAAACGACTTAATTACTATGGTTAATGACCGTTTGGTAAAGGAGAATACCTAGTATACAATGTTGGGATAAAAATAAATATTCCGCCCAGGAATAATACCCACGATAAATAACAATAACACAAGAGAGTAACAACGACACCAAATATTTTAACGGGGTAAAATACAATACCCGAGCAGAGCAATATTACAACTATAATATTACAACTTAGTAGTGTCAAGAGACTACTACAACTTCGAAAGAAATAATACTCTTTATTTTAAACACCTCACTATAATATTACTCCCACTCACTATTTATCTCACAGACTACAATTTGTGGATTACTCTCTCTAACTCTCTGTTGCTTCTCTCGATTTGGTGTACTTGAAATGAAGCTGAACGCTTCTATTTATAGGAGAAGTCACCACAGCTCTAACCAATCAAAACACTGATATCTTCAATTTGCAAAATCCATCAGAAAACCAACTTTAGCAAATTGGTGTTGCAACTTGCTGTTGCCGCCCAATTCTTGTTGCAACTTCAAACTTTTTTTGTTTCTGCCATTATTTAACAAGTTGTCATTACAACTTGTTTCTTTCTTTATTTAGGGACCCACAAATCTCTCCCTTAATTTTGATTTTTCTTTTTCATTCCAAGTTTTGATCTCAGTCTCTGGAAGTTATCAAACTTGAGAGGCTTTGTAAAGATATCCGCAGCTTGATCATGAGACTTTACATATTTCAGCTTGACTTCCTTCTTGGCAATGCATTCTCTGATGAAGTGATATCTTGTATCAATATGCTTGCTTCGATCATGATACACTGGATTCTTTGCGAGTGCCTGTGCGGATTTGTTGTCAATACAAATCTCTATAAATTGAATTTGTGGTAAATTGAGCTCCTTCAACAATCTTCTCAGCCAAATAGCATGACATGTACATGATGTTGCTGCTATATATTCAGCTTCACAAGTCGAGAGAGTAACAATTGGTAGTTTCTTTGAACTCCAAGAAATAACAGAATCACCCAAGAAAAATACAAAACCAGTTGTACTTTTTCTATCATCAATATCTCCGGCATAATCACTATCACAATACCCCATAAGGTTGAAATCATTAGAAGAAGAATAAAATAACCCAAAGTCAATTGTACCTTTTAGGTAACGAAGAATTCTTCTAGTGACTTTCAAATGAGTGGAGGTAGGAGCTTCCATGAAGCGACTTACTACTCCAACTGCAAAGAGTATATCTGGCCTAGTACAAGTCAAGTACCTCAAACTTCCCACAAGACTTTTAAAAAATATGGGATCCACTTTTTCTCCTTCATCAAACTTGGACAATTTTGTCCCACTTTTCATTGGTGTGTTCACGGGGTTGCAATCGAGCATGTTGAACTTCTTCAATATCTCTTTTGTATAGCTTTCTTGAGAGATAAAAATTCCATCCTCCATCTGCTTTACTTCTAGGCCCAAGTAGTATGATATGAGCCCTACGTCCGTCATCTCGAACTCACGAGACATATCTTTCTTAAAAGCTTCAAACAAACTTGGGTTATTACCCGTGAAAATAAGATCATCAACATAAAGGCAAACAAGCAAGATATCTCCATTAGTATGAACTTTAAGGTAAAGATCATATTCATGGAGACAACGAGTAAACCCATTGTCTTGATAATACTTGTCGATGCAACTATTCCATGCTCGCGGGGCTTGCTTTAATCCATATAAAGCTTTCTTCAACCGCAACACTTTATCTTCATGGTTTTTGACCACGAAGCCCAATGGTTGTTCAACATAGACTTCTTCTTCAAGATAGCCATTCAAGAAGGCTGACTTGACATCCAGTTGATGGATCTTCCACTTCATTTGCGCCGCCAAAGAGATCAGCAAACGAATCGTCTCCATGCGGGCAACGGGTGCATAGACTTCTTCATAGTCAATGCCTTGCCTTTGCTTGTAGCCTTTAGCCACAAGTCGTGCCTTGTATTTCTCCACATCTCCATCAGCATTCTTCTTTATTTTGTATACCCATTTCACTCCAATTGCTCGATGACCCTTGGGAAGAGTTGTTAACTCCCAAGTGTTGTTCTTCTCTATTGACTCAATCTCCTCCTCCATGGCTTGTCCCCACTTTTTGTTTGTAACAGCTTCATCCAAGTTCATTGGTTCACTGTCAGCAAAGAGACAACATAAAAAATCAAAATTAGAAACTTCTTCTATGTCCTCATAGAGCTCTTGAATATTCCTTGTCCTTTGCGGCTGTTCATTTGAACTTTCTTAAGAAGAGGGAGATGCAACATTGGTTGGAGAAGGAGGTGGATCTGTATCCTGCACATGTTCCACGGTCTCTGGTTCTTCTTCATTACCAAAATATGGAAGAAAATCATATGAAGTTTCTTCCTGAGCTTCCCAATCCCATGCCAATTCTTCATCAAATTCAACACCGCGACTTACCACCACCTTACTGCTGCTTGGGTTGTATAACTTGTAGCCTTTTTGAACTCATATCATAGCCAACAAACACATGTTGGACACTTCGATCGTCAAGCTTCTCACTCCACTGATGTGGCACGTGAGCATATGCTTGATCGCGGCCTACTCCGCACTACTAATTAAGTAGCGAGAGAGGGTCGGAGCAGCTTTTACCCGATTTTGGGTCGGGATCGATATCCACAGAGAGCTAGAATTTGGAATCGAGTATCTATCTAGTGTAGAGTTGCGTATGTGTTCCAAATTACACTTCTATTCATTTTTGAGGTTTTTGTTTACTTCTACTATTTATCAAACTACAAAAGGTAACTGCAACTAGATTAAGCTAAGAGTTATAATGCTACGAGTTGTTCAAATAGGTTAAAAGGCACTAGGGTAGTGACTTTCGCCTAGGTGGTCAATTGACGGGTACTTGAGTCTAAGGCACGTTTGACATATTTGGGGAGTATGATATAACCGTCGCACGACTTTACCCACTCTACACCTCTCGGTGGTTCGAGTGATTTTGCCCGAATTGGCTTTCTCAAGACCAATTGGGTATGCAAATTTGCACACGCAACTAGGGTTCAAGTCGGGTATTACTCTCTCGAGGTTTAACCCTTTAATTGGGGCTATCAATCTCTTGAGTACACCCCAATCCCTTGTTGGACCAATTTCGGAGACTTAGGCTCTCTTTCTCAAGAAGAGCTCAAGTCAACTCAACACAAACTAGTGTTTGCAACCACTAATTCAGCAATTTACCATGAAATTGGCCCAAATAACAAACACCCATAGTCAATTTAGCCCTAAATTACAAGACCTATCAATTGTCCACACTAGAGTTGAGCCACAACCCTAGCTTATGGGTCTAGCTACTCACATTCAAAGAAGAAAAATAAGAAATAGATGAAGAAAAACTCATATTAATTGATTACTAAGATAAACACAAAGATTCAATGATGTAATGTAGATAAAATTGCCCAAAATAGTTGAAAATATCGAAACCACGAGCGCAGCTCTTGATTGAATCTATCTTCTTTTACCTAAAAATGGAAAAGAAGCTATTTATACTAAGCTGACAATTTTGGACAAAAATACCCCTGCGAGCTTAGTGCGGACCGCACAAAATGGACCGCGGTCCGCACTAGGGCTTTGGACTTGAAAAACTGCTCTGTGAACCTTGGCATCGCGGACTGCAGAGAATGGACTACGGCCGCGGAGGCTTCTAGTGCGGTCCGCATAAAAAGGACCGCGGACCGCATTTGCTTGACATCCTGAAATTGTAGCTCTTTGATTCTCCTCACTGCGGACCCCAGAGAATGGACTGCAGCCGCGTTGATCTCAGTGCAGACCGCACAAAATGGTAGTGCGGCCGCACTGCCTCTTGGCCTAAAAATCCACCTCTCTGAATCTCCCAGTGCGGACCGCATAGAATGTAGTGCGGCTGCACTGGCCTTATTTAGCCTAAGCTTTGTCTTTTCTTTGGCGCTTGTGCAAGATTCACTCCTTTTGAGGTGATTTTTGACATCTTGTCACTTTGTTGATCAAACCTGCAATCAAGCACAACTTGTGAGCCTTTTGGGACTATTTTGTATGAATTTCTAAGCAAAGCATAAGCAAGAAGGAGTATAAAATGTGTCAAAATCCCTAGTTATCAACTCCCCCAAACTTAAGCTTTTGCTTGTCCTCAAGCAAACAAAATAAGACCCACCCCTTAAGAGAATGTCCAAGAAAATTTCAGTTGTCCTAAAGTGACCTCAACTAGCCTCAATTAGGACTAACAATTGCCCTCAATACACATGAATCATTAACAACATTTACTCTTTGAAAACACCGTGGATCAAGTGTGACACAAGAGCATCAAGGGTTGACTCAACACATCAAAGGACTCTTTCTATTACTTTAGTCATTGTGGAATCCAAACTCACACATCCTCAACTCTCCCTAAGCTAACCTCACCTTTAGAATAATGGCACTCAGAACGAGGTAAATGGAAGTTCACTCATCTCTCTCAAGAAAAAGTCACAAGTCCGGCTCTAGGTACCATATGCTTTGCCCCTTATGCGAGTATTCACTAATGTAAGCTTCATTCAACTCAAGATCATATAGGACTTTTGTGGAGACATTGTGAAGGCTTTTGGTTCAGGGTAGGAAATGTTTTGGTCTAAGTAGGTTCCATCTTCCCTTAAGCACTTCTTTTGATTCATTTGGCATCCATTCACTTGACTCTTTGAGTCATTTCACTTCTTCCTAAGGGGTTAGAGAGACACACTGTCACTCTTTCTTATGCATTTCAAACTTTTTTTAACTTTCCACACCTTTCATTCTTTGCTTTACTTTGAATCCCTTTTTATTCTTTTTCACATTGAACTTTCTTTTTGTCTTTTTGCTTTTCTTTCTTTTTCATTGACTTTCCTTTTCTTCATTTTTGTGCCTTTTTACCACTTTGTTGCAATCCTCGTCTCTTCCCCCAAACTTATACTTTTGCCATGTGCTAAAGGAAAGATCAGGTGCCAAGAGAGGGTATCTTTTAGAACGGGTATAGGCTTGTATCATGGTTCTTGAAGGAAAAAGGTCTAAGGCTCAAAAGGGTTGACTAGGGATCTTATCATTGGTTGGTTATGGGAGTGTTCAAGCTATCATTTGGACCAAGGAGAGCCTATAATCATGTCTCAAGTCAAAATTCACTTAGGATTTCGCCTCAACAAACATTCAGGGCAAGTTCTAGACCAATGGCTCGGGACATGGACTTGCAATACGATTACTCACCACACAAGCTATGGGATTGCTAAAGACACAGAGTCGGGGGCCCACAACGACCTTAGATAAGATTTGAGCACAAAATGGTCCCGAAAAACCACTTGATGATGTCAACACAAGAGTCTCAAGGTCACGACTTTCACCATCCTAAACACAACAATTTGTTTTTGGACATAAGATCAAAGGCAAATGTGCTAGGCCAAGTGAAGCTTTGCTTGAGGTACCCTTAACTATTAACTGCTAAAAACAAAAAGAAAAATGGACTCAAACCCTTAAGAAGGTTGTTATGCCACCATTATTGGTAAGAGCTACCCGGTTCACACAACACTCCACCTTTGGAAAGAACCGTGGTATTAAGAAAACCAAAGGCTTATTGCAAACATTGAAAACAAGAAGCTACGAATCACAAATAAGAAGCTAAGAACGAAAAGTTTGCGGAAAGTAGAATGAATATATACAAGAGGGGATTTGATAACATAACTTTGTATACAAACCCAAAGTAAAATAAAAGTGCGAAAAGTGATAAAAATATATACAAACCAAAGATAAAAAATAAAGAAAGCATGAAAAGCATCACAAATATATACAGTCATTCGAATGAATCCACGAAATAAACAGTAGGGCCTACCCCCTCAAATGAAAGCTGGCATTGTCCCCAATGCCAACTAAACAAAAATAAGCACCAAAAAGATAACGAGGAAGGATATAGAGACTCCCTATGGCCTGTCTGTCTGCATAGGCTCCTGAGTGGTCCCTGGGTCCTCAATGTGCTCGGGAACCTCAGACTGGCTCCCGGTGGGCTGCTGCTCTGCTGCTGGGACCTAGGCCTGAACCTGGACAGGCTCCTGAGCTGCATCCTGTGGCTGACTGGAGGAAGCCTCCGGTGGGTCGACCAACTGGATGACTGCATCATCTGCTCTAGGAATCATCCTCCTCCTCTTGGGAGGCCTCTAAAAGTGCTCCGGCTGTGGATCAGTTGCTGGTACTGGGTCCTAGAGCAGTAAATCTAAAGGCAACTTATCTACCTTCAGTCTGTCAACATCCGCTCTCAACTCCTTCACGGACTCCTTGGAGGCCCGTGTCTTCCTCAGCTTCTTGTGCTCCCTAGCAAGCTCCTTGAGAGCCTTGCCATGTGAATCAACTACATCCGTAAGCACCTTTTGGTTGTTGAGGATTTTCCTTTGGTTTTCAAGTATCTCCTTGAGAGCATCCTCTATCGACTGGGGAACGTGTGGAGGTGGAGGAGCGGACTGAGCCTCTACCGTAGTAGTCAAAATGGACACCTTGGATGACGCAGTCTGCATCCAGTTGTTGATACTAAGAAGTGCCTGGCTCAGCCGGTGGGCAGTGATAGAATGAGCACGGGAAGATGGAATCCCCGGGTTTGCTGATGTGGATGGACTAGGAGGGATAGCAGTGGAAGTAGAAGCAGGCTCAGCAGGAGTCAATACTACAATTGGCTCTTCAGACTGGCCAGTTGGAGCAGTAACCGTACTCTTGAAGTTCTTGCTTTTGGGGTTATCATCCACCTGCATACTGTACCAGGAGAAAGGGGCCTTCGCTTTGACTTTGATGTCGAAGGGCCTCTTTTCCACCTTCAAATCCCGGAAGTACATCGTGAGGAAACTGGGGAATGGATAGTTTCTGTCATGCTCCGCACCCACAATTGAGATAATCCTCGACATCACATTCCCCACATTAAGTGGGTACCCCGTCATGATCGAAGCCACCAAAATAGCCCGGTGAAGAGGAAGGGTGTTGTCATGTGTCGTGGGGTCCAACCTGCTACATACAAAAGTCTCCCACCCCCGTGCCTCAAAGTTGAAACTCCGTCTCAAGATCTTGCATCCAGCAGTCAACCAGTCGGGGGTGGTACCTGGGATTGCCAGGTACTGTGCTAGCCAGGGACGAACCTCCTCACCCATTTCCATCTTTGCCATGTATAGGGACTCATCCTCCTCATCGAAGCCAAGGTAATCATTTATCGTCTTCCCATCAAATAACACCTTCAAGTTCCGCACCTTGGTCACCTTTGTACCTTTTTTGATGTGGGCAACGTTGGTGTAGAATTCTTTGACCAAGTGCTCATTGGCATCCATACAATCAGACAAAAAGTGCGCCCAGCTAACTCTCTCCCTAAACTGCCTCCTCACATTGGGGTTGTGAGGTAGCAAGTCTCTATCTACCAAGCTCCTCTCCAGGATCAACTTCCTCACCGGCCACCATTTCCCGGAAATTGTGGTACGCCACCTCACTAACAAATATATCTTGCCAAACCTCCGGCTTTCTTGTTCTAGCAATGCCCCCTACCTGTGGTTCACCTCCTTCTCCTACTTCTTATTCTCCCCCTACTTCCTCCTCAGCACCTACTGCACCCTCTCCAGATAATGACTGTGAGAGAGGTGGAGTATTCCCCACTACCTTTACCTGAGCCCTCAGACGACCCAGAAGAAATGTTCACTGACACTTGGGCAGTGGGGGATGCTGGAGGTGTGTCTCTTAGCCCGGGCCTCTCCGGCCAGTCTTCCATGTACTCTGGCATGGAGTCTGAAGAAATCTCCCGTGATGGCTCATACTCACTACCCGAGGACTGGGAAGCAGCCCTATCAGCAGCTTTTATCAGTTTTCTTGTCCTTTTAATATTTTCCCGAGCTTGGGGAGTGAGTTTTATCATTTTCTTCTTCCCTCCCCGGGAGGATTCTCCTCTGCCCGGTTGTTTACCTCTTTGTTTCAACATTGTCTGTAAACACAATTCAATTGACTTGTTAGTATCAGTTGCAGCAGTTAAGAACAGAGTTGCAGAATCAGAGAAGAAAATTTGCAGAAATNATCACCGCCTCGTCCACTCCTAGTGGTCACAGCCATAACATGATTGTTCCCTCCCTTTGGGTTCACTATCGTATCACTTGGTAGAGCACCCTTAGGGCGTGTGCTTAAAGACTTAGAGATTTGTCCTAGATGGACCTCCAAATTCCTAATTGAAGTATTATGAGAAGCCAGTTGCGCATTGGAGTCCGCATTCTTTTTCATCATCTGTTCGAACATCATTTCAATTCTACCCATTTCATTGCTGGATGTACTAGGACCCTGGGGATGGAAAGGTGGTGGGTTGCTCGGTTGTTGGTACATTGGGGGCCTTTGAAAACCTTGCCCCTGATTTCCTTGGTTATTGTTCCATCCACCTTGGTTGTTGTTGTTTCCACCCCAATTGTTGTTGTTGCCCCAGTTTCCCTGATTGTTGCAGTTGTTATTTTGGTTTCCCCAATTGTTGTTCCCTTGTTGTTAGTTATTCCAATTATTGTTGCCTTGTTGTTGGTTACCCCAATTGCCCTAGGACCGCCATTGTTGTTGTTGGTTGGAAGAATTGCCTCTTTGGCCTTGGTAGTTATTCACATATTGCACCTCTTCGTTCTGCCCATCATAACAATCATCTTGGAATCCACCACAATCATTATCAAACTAATCCGAATTCCCTTGGTTCTGTTGACCTCTCTGTCTTCTATTGTTCACAAGCATGTTAACACCCTCCATAGCATTCACTTGTCGAGGATTCTGAACTTGTTATAACTGTGCCTTTGCTAGTTGGTTCATTGTTGTTGTGAGTTCTGCTATAGCCTGACCATGGTCATGTAGTTCTTTATGCAAATGAGTGACCATGGGGTCACCCTGTGGTACATTGGCTCTACTTTGCCAAGCGGAGGATGTGTCAGCCATTTCATCAAGAATAGCACAAGCTTCATCATAAGGCAGCTTCATGAAATTTCCCCCAGCCAATTGATTCACTATGCACTGATTCGTTGTATTGATGCCCCGATAGAAGGTCTGTTGTATCATTGCCTTTGTCATATCATTGTTGGGGCATTCCTTCACCATAGTTCTATATCGCTCCCAAATCTCGTGCAATGGTTCAGTAGGCTCCTGCTTGAAGGCTAAGATCTCATCCCGTAGTGCTGCCATGTGTCCCGGTGAGAAAAATTTGGCAATGAACTTATCCGCCAACTCATCCCAAGTTGTGATGGAATGGTTGGGAAGTCGCTCAAGCCAATCCAATGCTTTCCCCCTAAGTGAGAATGGGAAAAGCCTCAATCGAAGTGCATCCTCGGACACATTGGTTTGCTTGCTCCCCCAACAGGTATCCACGAACCCCTTGAGATATTTGTAAGCATTTTAAGTGGCAGCGCCTGTGAAATACCCACGCTGCTCCAATAATGTCAGCATCACGTTGGTTATTTGAAAATTGCCCGCCCGAATCCGGGGCGGAACAATAGCACTCGCATAGCCTTGGTTGGGAAGAACTCTAGGAGCCACTCTTGGAGGTGGCGGAGGAGGGTCTGGGACGTTCTCATTTGCATTGGCCTGGCGGCCTCTACGTTGTCCTTGAGGTACAAGAGGCACCTCTTCATCTCCTTGTCATCTACCTCCTCCCCCGCATTCACGTTTCCAAGAGGGTCATTAGCATTTAATGCCATTTTGTACCTGATGTATTGACACAAACAAATTAGTAACAAATAAGGAAAGAAGAACAAAACACAAATCTAACTAAATAGATAGCCAAAACCGTTAGCTCCCCGGTAACGGCGCCAAAAAGTGGTCGCGGCCTACTCCGCACTACTAATTAAGTAGCGAGAGAGGGTCGGAGCAGCTTTTACCCGATTTTGGATCGGGATCGATATCCACAGAGAGCTAAAATTTGGAATCGAGTATCTATCTAGTGTAGAGTTGCGTATGTGATCCAAATTACACTTCTATTCATTTTTGAGATTTTTGTTTACTTTTACTATTTATCAAACTACAAAAGGTAACTGCAACTAGATTAAGCTAAGAGTTATAATGCTACGAGTTTTTCAAATAGGTTAAAAGGCACTAGGATAGTGACTTTCGCCTAGGTGGTCGATTGACGGGTACTTGAGTCTGAGGCACGTTTGACATATTGGGGAGTATGATATAACCGTCGCACGACTTTACCCACTCTACACCTCTCGGTGGTTCGAGTGATTTTGCCCGAATTGGCTTTCTCAAGACCAATTGGGTATGCATATTTGCACAAGCAACTAGGGTTCAAGTCGGGTATTACTCTCTCGAGGTTTAACCCTTTAATTGGGGCTATCAATCTCTTGAGTACGCCCCAATTCCTTGTTGGACCAATTTCAGAGACTTAGGCTCTCTTTCTCAAGAAGAGCTCAAGTCAACTCAACACAAACTAGTGTTTGCAACCACTAATTCAACAATTTACCATGAAATTGGCCAAAATAACAAACACCCATAGTCAATTTAGCCCTAAATTACAAGACCCATCAATCGCCCACACTAGGGTTGAGCCACAAACCTAGCTTATGGGTCTAGCTACTCATATTCAAAGAAGAAAAATAAGAAATAGATGAAGAAAAACTCATATTAATTGATTACTAAGATAAACACAAAGATTCAATGATGTAATGTAGATAAAATTGCCCAAAATAGTTGAAAATATCGAAACCACGAGCGCAGCTCTTGACTGAATCTATCTGCTTTTACCTAAAAATGGAAAAGAAGCTATTTATACTAAGCTGATAATTTTAGACAAAAATACCCCTGCGGGGTTAGTGCGGACCGCACAAAATGGACCGCGGTCCGCACTAGGGCTTTGGCTTGAAAAACTGCTCTCTAAACCTTGGCATCACGGACCGCAGAGAATGGGCTGCGGCTGCGGAGGCTTCTAGTGTGGTCCGCATAAAAAGGACCGCGGACCGCATTGGCTTGACATCCTGAAATTGCAGCTCTCTAATTCTTCTCATTGTGGACCGCAGAGAATGGATTGCGGCCGCGTTGATCTCAGTGCGGACCGCACAAAATGATAGTGCGGCCGCACTACCTCTTGGCCTGAAAATTCACCTCTCTGAATCTCCCAGTGCGGACCGCAGAGAATGTAGTGCGGCCGCACTGGCCTTATTTAGCCTGAGCTTTGTCTTGTCTTTGGCGCTTGTGCAAGTTTCACTCCTTTTGAGCTAATTTTGGACATCTTGTCACTTTGTTTATCAAACCTGCAATCAAGCACAACTTGTGAGCCTTTTGGGACTATTTTGTATGAATTTCTAAGCAAAGCATAAGCAAGAAGGAGTATAAAATGCGTCAAAATCCCTAGTTACCAATGCTGGCTCCCAAAGACTCTCAAATGTTTGACACTTGGCTTTCTTCCACTCCATGCTTCTTGAGGGGTTTGATCTCTAACATTTCTTGTTGGAGACCTGTTGTTCAAATAAACTGCACAAGAAACAGCTTCAGCCCAAAATTCCTTGGGCATAATTTTAGCTTTCAACATACATCGAGCCATATTAAGAATCGTTCGATTCTTTCTCTCTGCAACTCCATTTTGTTGGGGTGAATAAGGTACCGTTAGAGGGCGACGAATTCCATGAGACTGACAAAAGCCATTCAATTCGTTTGAAGTGAATTCGCCTCCTCTATCAGACCTTAGAGCTTTAATTTCATAGTTTCTCCACAAGTACTTTAAAATTTTTAAAAGCAGCAAAAACTTCAGATTTTTGGTTCAAGAAATAAACCCAAGTCTTTCTACTAAAGTCATCAATGAAAAGCAGAAAGTATCTACTTTTACCAAAAGAAGGTGGATTGATTGGTCCACACACATCAGTGTGAACAAGCTGGAGCGACTTGGTTGATCTTGACATGGCCTCTTTTGGAAAACTCCTCATTGCATGTTTTCCAAGAAGACAAGCTTCACACAGTTGATTTGGATGGTTGATTGATGGTATCCCATGTACCATGTTCTTTTCTCCCATTTATTTGAGCGCTTGAAAATTCAAGTGCCCAAATCGCATGTGCCAACACCATGATACATCTTGCACATTAGCCTTCAAACACTTTGCATTAATTGTTTTAAGATTCAGAGAAAATAATCTATTCTTTGTCGTATGCATTTTAGCAATTAGAATTCCACTTGAATCTCTAAGGCAAAGATGCATATTTTTCATGTGGATGTCATATTCCTTTTCAAGAAGTTGGCCCAAACTCAAAATATTACTTTTTAATTTTGGCACATAATAAACATCTTGAATTAGCTTATGACTACCATCTTTACAGGAGATCAGAATGGTACCTATCCCTTCGATATGAATCTTTGAGGTATCTCCAAAGGACACATTACCTCTCACCGTTTTATTGATCTCCACAAACTTTTCTTTGCATCCACACATATGATTGCTTGCTCCATTGTCCAAATACCACGAGCTGCAATCATCCCTGTCCTCTTCCTTGAGGGCCAGCAATAACGTTGACTCATCTTCTTCTTTGTTGTCGTCAACAAGGTTAGCTTTCTCTTCAACATTGCTACGACATTCCCAAGAGTAATGGCCAAATTTATGACAATTATAACACTCAGTTTTGATTTGTCATACCTTTGTCCATTATTTTCTTGGTAGTAGCCATGCCTTCTTCCTCCTCTTTGCCCACGAGCACGACCTCTGAATGCTTGGTGGATTTTAACTTCATTGTTGAAGTTGTTACCATTACTTCTTCCTCGTCCATGACCGCCACGGCCTCATCCCCGGCCATTCCCTCGATAGCTTTTTTCACCTCCATAATCCTTAAAGGATGCCTGAGTTTTAAGAAGTTGCTCTAGTGGCACTTCTTGTCTCCTCTTGATCTTTTCTTCATGGGCCTGTAAAGAACACTCCAATTACTCCACCATCATAGAGTCTAAATCTTTTCTACCACACGGACATCTTCTATGTCCTCCCCATATCTTCTTAATTGATTCACAACAGCCTTCACTTTTGAACAATAATCCGAAATGCATTCGGATTCTTTCATTTTTAACACTTCAAAATCAGCCCTTAGAGTTTGAAATTTTACCTTCCTCACCTTGTCAACTCCTTGAAGATAATTTTGTAAAATCTCCCAAGCTTCTTTTGAGGTGGTAGCATCTGCCACCTTCTCAAACATGGCATCATCCAAATATTGGTGGATGAGCGTGAGGGCTTGTTGATCCTTGTCTTTGCCAAGACATCTTTTTTATTTTGAGGCAGAGCTTACTCATTATCGGGTTTTGCATACCCTCTATCTACGATTTCTCACACATCCTGGGAGCCAAGAATGGCTTTCATACGTAGACACCATTTCTCATAATTATCTTTTGTGAGACGGGAATACTGAAAAGACAGCGGACTATTATTCGCCATGGCTCTTATACCACGTTGTTGGGAATAAAAATAAATAATCCCGCCCAGGAACAATATCCACGATAAATCATAGTAACACAAGAGAGTAACAACGACACCAAATATTTTAACGGGGTAAAGTACAATACTATAATATTACAACTTAGTAGTGTCAAGAGCCTACTACAACTTCGAAAGAAATAACACTCTTTATTTTAAACACCTCACTATAATATTACTCCCACTCACTATTTATCTCACAGACTACAATCTGTGGATTACTCTCTCTAACTCTCCGTGCTTCTCTCTCTTTTTTGGTGTGTTTGAAATGAGGCAACATCATCCCTATTTATAGTTGAACGAACGATCGCCAAAATCGATCAAAATCTGTTCGGTTGCCTACTTGCTAATTTGCAAGATTGCAAATTGGTTATGAAATTGGTTCCACCGCCCAACCTTATCCGCCTACTATTGCCATGGTTTCAACCAATCATATAATTTTTTTTCTTTCTTATTTTCTTTTTGTTTATTTTACTTAGGGACCCCACAGCACTAACAGTTGGTACTCCAAGGACCTCATGCACACTTTTCAGCTCTGGCAGATTTCTGAAAATTATGATAAACTCAAAAAGATAGAACTCAAGTGATGAAAGGCCAGGGTCACACGTATTGATAGTAAGGAAAGACAAAAAAAACTGATTTATAAAACCACCCTAAAAAGGGTGATATGATAAATTAGTCTATATTCATACAAGCAAAACAGGCTCAAAGCTAGATCCTTCATATCAAATTTTCTGTTGCAAGTACTTACAGGAGGAAAACATCCTTTTTGCCGATCCCAATTCCGAAGTCAATGGTAAGCATTCCGCTATAAGGCTTCAATTTGATTTCCTCTCCTGGCCAAGATTTACAATTTATTGGTGAAATCATAAGTAAATACAAGTGGTTCAGGGTGGGGGACTGGGGAAAAAATCCGTTCCTACATCAGCAAAGCTGACCTTTATTATATGCAACTACATCCTCGCCAAGAAGCAAAAAGCTAGAGGTCCGGCACCACCGGTGCCGGCAGTGTAGTAATAGAATCTGAAATAAATATATAAACATGTTAGATATGTAAAAGATGAATCAGAAAAAGAAGATAAGACAAATGTGTTGACATTATAAAGCAAATTAAATTCCAGGTTACTTGATCATCTTTCAAGAAAGTTAAGTGTCATTGCTTAAACCATAGAATCAGAAGCAAACAAATTATATTTTCCGTTCTTCCTCTAATATTGAAAAGCTGTCTCAGCAAGTACTGTTTCCGTAATGAGTAGTCACACCTTGGATATTTCGTTTTTATTGTCCTATTAGAATTCCACACCATTAAGTGTATAGACTTTAGTCTCATTATATCATCTTACATAATCCTCACAACTTGAGCTAAGCATATAGGGTTGAGCTAAGCATATCGCGGTGGTTAGACCGTCCATTTTGTCTGGGCGTGAGTGTTGGCCAGTCAAGATTTCACATATCCAGAAGATTAAAGTAGCAGAAATGAGGATGTTGAGATGGATGTGCGGGCACACTAGGATGGATAAGATTAGGAATGAGGATATTCGGGAGAGGGTGGGTGTGGCTCCCGTGGATGACAAGATGCGGGAAGCGTGGCTTAGGTGGTTCGGGCACGTGCCGAGGAGGAGCCTAGATGCTCCGGATAGGAGGTGTGAGCGTTTGGCTCTGGCAGTTACGAGAAGAGGTAGAGGGCGGCTTAAGAAGTACTGGGCGAGGTGATGAGGCAGGATATGGCGCAACTTCAGATTTCCGAGGACATGACCCTTAATAGGAAGGTGGGGCCGGGAGGCTGAGCATTAGGGTTGTCGGTTAGGGGGTAGTCTTATAGTGTTTCATCTAGGACTGCTAGCGGTTTTGTGGTGTTTCACTTTTTTTTATCACATTTTGGCCTTACTATTTATTTGTTATATTTTACGACACTGATACTATGTTTCTGATTTCTGTTGTGGCTACAGATCTATTGTCTTTGAGTCGAGGGTCTCCCGAAAATAGCCTCTCTATCCCTCGGGATAGAGGTAAGGTCTGCGTACATTTTACCCTCCCCATGCCCCACTAGTGGGATTCTACTGGGTTGTTGTTGTTGTTATTACGTCCAAAGTCCATTATCTTAACGTGGTGTTGAAAGTCGGGGCCCATGTGTTGTTAGTTCACATTCCAAATGTCCAGCCTCGAGCATCCGGGAGGGTAAAATTCCACATCAGTTAAGTGTAGGGGTTGTAATCTCGTTATATGGTCTTTGATAATATTTTCCAGTTAGCTAGCATATGAGATTGGATTAGGTCCAAGGTCCATTTAGTTGTGTAACCAAAGATGGAAGCAATCAATAAATGAAGATGTGTGCCATTAAAATGGAAGATGTGCTGATTAATTATTTTGCATATGTATAATTTTGCGTGCACACTACGCTCCCCAGATCCCACTTGTGGGATTACACTTAATTTGTTGTTGTTGTTGTTGCATGAAGCGAGTATTAAATAGAACTTTGCTGCAGAGATGGAAATCTTTTGATATACGAGGGTTGACAAGAAGTTAAGATGTATCATCTAACAGAAGCTCTCTTTGGAAATATTATTAGGATGACAAGTTATTCCCTGAATGATTCAATGTTCATTCAAATCTCTGACTAAACTTGACAATGCGGTAAAACAAAATAAACAAGCCCTATAATATAATATACCAGGAAAGGTTACCTAAGCCTCTCTACTTCACCATTGCTTTCAAGTTTTGCAGTGCGAACAAGCTCCGCTGCCATCACTGTCATATAGAAAAGACAAATGTTTGAGTTCATATGATAGAGTAGTACATTCTAACTTAGTACCATACTAACTTCCCGATACAACCCTACAAAGGGGATTGTAGATGTAATAAACAAAGTTTTAAAGGCTAGATAACCAATCTAGGAAATTACTGTCCATTAATTAAGGCTGCAATGGATCAAACCAAGCAGAAATTGGCTCAACTCAACTTTGCTTACCAGGTGTTAGAACCCGTGCTCGAGCTATTCGAACTATATATTTCTGCTCAAGCTCTAGGTTGAAATGACTGAGCTTGGCTCCAATTCTCTTAAAAAGTTAAATTCCACATATATGATGTTTCAAGTTCTTAATTGTATTCTCAAACCACAGAATAGTCCACACGATCTAGATATGTGTATATGCTACTTAAATATGTATATACATCAAAACATATGCATCAGAAAATCGAGCAAAGTTCTGGAGTTTTTGAAGCCGAATAACTTCTTCATATTCCAGACTAGAAATATTTGAACCTCATTAATATATTCGAATTCGAGCTCAACATTATTTGAGATATAATCAACCTTAATTTATTTTGAGCTAGAACTATATGTTAAGTGATACTTGCCATCCATTATATTCCATCAATAGTTGTGAACCATAACAAATATTTCCATAAAAGAATTTGCTGAACTAAAAGGAATTTCCATTCTAAGCTGTTCCATATAAATAAGAAATTATTGAATATTGTTCTTTTTCCGTTGTTCAAATGCACAACAATATAACATCAGACATATAATACCGTTGCTCACTCCTGGGTAGATTCCACCGGTAGTTATGGCTGGAATATTGGCTTCCAGAGCTTTATTCATATAGGACTTTGCCCGTGTTGCATAGTTTGTGTCATCACAAACATCAAGATAGGCTGTCTGTTGAATTGACGCGACTTAATTAAAAGTTTCAATCGTCTCTTTAATAATAAGAGGAAGAGTTTCATAATTCTGTAATCATTTCTTATAAGAAAAAGTTAAAAACTTGGAAGTTATGCTGATTACCTTTCTCTCGCCTTGGTCCCAATGGCAGCTTCTAGTACTTTACAGTTTTCTGACTGTTGGAATGGCCCGGCAGTATGAACCACAATATAATGTCCACATCTGCAAATCGGCGGATTGTAAGATGAATTATATTTCCCATGTTTCAGCCAATATTTGGAGTATGAAGAACCTAGTGTGATTTTATATAAGTAGGATGAGAAGTGGAATGCATCATTAACATGTAAACAAAGAAGGGAAAAAAAAAAAAACAAGATCCTTCTGACATTCCCCGTCCTTATTTCCTTTTTCTTTTTCTGGCATAAGCCCCATATTTCTTCCATCAACTATGCCAACATATAAAATCACTCGTGTGGGAAACATTCGTGCTTATACTATATCTATGCTGACCAGTGGAAGTCGTAGTATATCGACTTGTCTTAGTTTACCTTACAAGTATCCAAAAGCAAGTGCCGTAGTCAAATCTAACAATCATAGTACTTTTTAACATGTTTGTCAAACAGAAATGACGTCCTACACAAAAAATTACAAACTGAATATATGCTAATATAATTTTCTTTCAAGAGTATGATTGTGCTAGTTTATCTATAGTCATACAACACATATTCCTTAACTAATCGATCAAGGAAGCAGTTTAATGCAACGAATATCAGTTTACTGAGAGTGAGGTGCTAAAGTGACAGCAGGACGTTGATAAATGACAGAGAGGAAGAATCATTGACTTAACATAACATTTTCCTGTTAAGATAAATTGATATAAAACATAACACCATATAGCACTGCATAGGATGTTGGTCTATGTTACTTGGACTCTCTGAATATGTCGATGGGGGCATTGTCGGATCTTCCAAAAGTAGTGTATTTTTGGAGGAACTGACACGGGTGCAGCAGCTCTTTTGGAGAGTCCCCGCAACATAGACGTAGGTAATGATGATACATACTTATCAAGATATTAACATGAAATCGACAGTATTTCATTCTCAAATTCAAACTATGAAAAAAGGAAGGATAGCCTGTCAAATAGGCTTCTAATGCTTCTCTGTCGTCTATATTTACTTCAGCAAATTCTGAGTTTTTTCCTAGTTTTGACACCATAGCATTCCCTTTCTCCCTGTCATAAATAATAATGCACAACATTTTTCTTTATTCACCGACTCCAAAACCACATTCATCAAGAAGTCCAAATACAACAAACAATTTTTAGAAAGAAACAAAGGAAATTCATGTAGAGAATGACATGAACTAAGAGATAGATTTAACTGCGAGATTTGGATGAATTACACTACTAGAATTCCGAAAAAAAGCGACCAAAAATAGCGACCAAAGTTGGTCTGCAGAGAAAAGCGACCAACGTTGGTCACAAAACTAGCGAAAATAATAAATAAATAAATGAAACAAATTAGCGACCAAGATTGGTCGCAATTTGGTCGCTAAATTAATCAAAATATTGACTGGACTGGTCAGACTTGCTTGGTCAAAGGTTTACTGAGATTAGCGACCAATGTTGGTCGTTAAAGTGGGACCCACCTTCAAAATTTTAATAATTATATTATTATTTTAAAAAATATATAAAATTTAAATATATATAATTTTAAACTTGGCGACCAACGTTGGCCGCAAAATAAAGGGTAGGCAGATAGCAACCAAGTTTGGTCGCAAAAGTGGGATTCACTTATATAAATAAATCTGATTTAAATTTTGCGACCAACTTTGGTCGCTAAATTAATTTCATGTATAATTAGCGACCAAAGTTGGTCTACATTAAGGTCAACAATGGTCAAAATTAAAAATCACTTTTGTATTTACTATCTAAATAATATAAATGTAAGTCGTTAATATATATAATATATATACTTACGATGTACTATGCACTAAGTATAAGTGTATTAGGTACTATTATATCGAATATGGCTTATATATATATAATATATATAGTTACGCTATACTATGCACTAAGTATAAGTGTATTAGGTAATATTCTATCGAATAAGGCGTGTGTGTGTGTGTGTGTGTGTGTGTATATATATGTGTGTGTGTGTGTGTGTGTGTGTGTATATATATATATATATATATATATATATATATATATACTTACGCTGTACTATGCACTAAGTATACGTGTATTAGGTAATATTATATCGAATATATAAGGCGTATATATATATAATATATATAGTTACGCTGTACTATGCACTAAGTATAAGTGTATTAGGTAATATTATATCGAATATATAAGGCGTATATATATATATATAATATATATACTTACGATGTACTATGCACTAAGTATAAGTGTATTAGGTAATATTATATCGAATATATAAGGCGTATATATATATATATATATAATATATATACTTATGCTGTACTATGCACTAAGTGCATTAGGTAATATTATATCGAATATATAAGGCGTGTATATATATATATATATATATATATATATATATATATATATATATATATATATATATATATATATATATATATATATATATATATATGTACTATGCACTAAGTATAAGTGTATTAGGTAATATTATATCGAATATATATGGCGTATATATATATATATATATATATATATATAGTTACGCTGTACTATGTACTAAGTATAAGTGTATTAGGTAATATTGTATCGAATATGGCGTGTATATATATATTTTATATATATATATATATATATATATATATATATATAAATATATACTTACGATGTACTATGCACTAAGTATAAGTGTATTAGGTAATATTATATCGAATATATAAGGCGTATATATATATATAATATATATAGTTACGCTGTACTATGCACTAAGTATAAGTGTATTAGGTAATATTATATCGAATATATAAGGCGTATATATATATAATATATATAATATATATACTTACGCTGTACTATGCACTAAGTATAAGTGTATTAGGTAATATTATATCGAATATGGCGTATATATATAATATATATACTTATGTTGTACTATGCACTAAGTATAAGTGTATTAGGTAATATTATATCGAATATAGCTTTTGTATATATATATATATATATATATATATATATATATATATATATATATATATATATATATATATATATATATATATATATATACTTACGTTGTACTATGCACTAAGTATAAGTGTATTAGGTAATATTATATCGAATATAGCTTATATATATACAATATATATACTTACGCTATACTATGCAATAAGTATAAGTGTATTAGGTAATATTATATCGAATATAGCTTATATATATATCATATATATACTTAAGCTATACTATGCACTAAGTATAAGTGTATTAGGTAATATTATATCGAATATAGCTTATATATATAATATATATACTTACGATATACTATGCACTAAGTATAAGTGCATTAGCTAATATTATATCGAATATAGCTTATATATAAGATATATATACTTACGCTATACTATGCACTAAGTATAAGT
>NC_031989.1:62074349-62082676 GCF_001879085.1 Nicotiana attenuata
GTGTATAGATACTCGTCACCATGCCTATACACCGTACTCGATCATTTAGCAATTAGCAAATAATTACACTCTAATCATATTCCTTCAAGCCAAAGTTAGATCAAACACTTACCTCAAATGCTCCAAAATCAACTCAAGCCTCTAGTATAGCTTTACCCCTCGAATTCGGCTCCAACTCGGTCAAATCTATGATATAATGACTTTACAATATTAATAATAGCTAAACAAACTAAACCCAATGCCTAAATATGAATTTCTAAGCTTTCTACCCAAAATTCCAAAAATCGACCTCGGGCCCGCTTGGTCAAAACCCGAGGTTCGAACCAATTCCATGTCACCCATTTCCCCACGAGCCCGAATATACAATTTGTTTTCAAATTCGACCCCAAAACGAGGTCTAAATCAAAGAAAATTGAAAAGCCCTAATTCTACCATTTCCCCCCAATTTACACCTTAAGTTACATGATTTAGGTCTAGGAATTTGATAAATGATAATAGAAAATGAAGAAAACGAGTTAGAAAATACTTACCCAAGAAGCTTTGGTGAAGAATCGCTCTAAAAGTCACCTAGGGGCTGTGGAGAAGAAGAGCTCGTGTGAAATTTGGGAATAATCCCGTCACTGGTCTGTTTTTGAGCTTTAAAAATCACTGGGCAAAAATGCCCTTCGCGTTCGCGGGAAGGGGACCGCGTTCGCGAAGGGTAAACTGGGCAGGTCATCGTGAACGCGTGGAAGATAACGCGAACGCATAGAAGGAAATGCTGGGGGTCTCCAGGTTTGTTCTATGCGAACGCGTAAAAGGCCTCGCGAACGCGATGGAGGGAGCAGCAAGTCATGCGTTCGCGAACATCTGACTGCGAACGCGAAGGGGAAGTCTCTGGGGTTCTGAACTTGACTTACGCGATCGCGGTTATGGAGATGCGAACGCGTAGAAGGGGAACACCATGGCCAGTGCGAACGCGAGCCTAAGGCCGTGATCGCGAAGAAGAAAAGGCCTGTGCAAAAATTGCAGAAAATCTGCTATATTTCTAAGTGCAAAACCACCTACGAATCACTCCCGAGCCCTCGGGGCTCCTAACCAAACACACACGCTAACCCAACAACATCCTACGAACTTAACCGAGCGATCAAATCTCTAAAATAACATCATAAACGAGGAGTCAAACCTCAAAATTATCATTTTTCATTCTAACTTCATAAACTTCAAATTTAGATATTTAGGTCCGAAACACGTCAAATGACGTCCGATTTCGACCAAACTTTACAGAAAGCGCTTAACACATATTTAAGACTTGTTCCGAGCGTCGGAACCAAAATACGAGCCCGATACCATAGTCTTTTAATCAATTTTCATTTCCATTTTCCTTAATAATTCCAGAAAAATAATTTCACAGAAAAATTCTTTTCCTCGGGTTCTAGACCTCGGATTTCGACTCCGGGCACATGCCCGAGTCCCATATTTTTCTACAGACCCTCCGGGACCGCCAAATCACGGGTCCGGGTCCGTTTACCAAAAATGCTGACCGAAGTCAACTTTAATCATTTTAAAGCCACATTTTGAAATTTTTCATAGAATTTAACATATAATCTTTCCGGCTACGCGCCCGGACTGCGCATGCAAATCGAGGCAACTAAAGGTGAGGTTTTCAAGGCCTCGAAAGCACAGAAAAAGAGAGAAATCCAGTGATGACCCTTTAGGTCGTCACATTCTCCACCTCTAAAACAACCGTTCGTCCTCGAACGGACAAAAGAAAGAAGTACCTGAGTCGGGAAATAGATGAGGATAGCGGCTCCGCATATCAGACTCGGACTCCCAGGTCGATGCCTCGGGAGGCTGACCTCTCCACTGGACACGCACTGAAGGAAAACTCTTCGATCTCAACTGTCGAACCTGCCGGTCTAGAATAGCTACCGGCTCCTCCTCGTAAGACAGGTCCTTGTCCAACTGGACAGTGCTGAAATCTAACACGTGGGCTGGATCGTCGTGATACCTCCGAAGCATGGACACATGAAACACTGGATGCACGGCTGACAAGCTGGGCGGCAAGGCAAGTCTGTAAGCCACCTCTCCCACACGATCGAGAATCTCAAATGGACCAATGAACCTAGGGCTAAGCTTGCCCTTCTTCCCAAATCTCATCACGCCCTTCATAGGCGACACTCGGAGCAAGACCCGCTCACCAACCATGAAAGCTACATCTCGAACCTTACAATCCGCATAACTCTTTTGCCGCGACTGAGCCGAACGAAGCCTGTCCTGAATGATATTGACCTTATCCAAGGCCTCCTGAACTAAATCTGTACCCAATAACCGAGCCTCTCCCGGCTCAAACCATCCGACTGGAGACCGACATCGCCTACCATACAACGCCTCATATGGAGCCATCTGAATGCTGGACTGGTAGCTGTTGTTGTAGGCGAACTCTGCTAAAGGCAAAAACTGGTCCCACGAGCCTCCAAAATCGTTGACACAGGCTCGGAGCATATCCTCCAATATCTGAATAGTCCTCTCGGACTGGCTGTCCGTCTGAGGGTGGAACGTTGTGCTCAACTGAACCTGGGTGCCCAACTCCTGCTGAACTGCTCTCCAGAAACGCGAGGTAAACTGCGTACCCCAGTCCGAAATGATAGATGCCGGCACCCCATGAAGGCGAACAATCTCTCGGATGTAGATCTCAGCTAACCTCTCCGATGAATAAGTGGCTGCAACCGGAATAAAATGTGCTGACTTAGTCAGCCTATCGACAATGACCCAAATAGCATCAAACTTCTTCCGAGTCATCCGAAGTCTAGTAACGAAATCCATGGTAATCCTCTCCCACTTCCACTCGGGAAGCTCAATCCTCTGAAACAGTCCACCAGGCCTCTGATGCTCGTACTTAACCTGCTGACAGTTCAAACATCGAGCCACATATGCAACAATATCCTTCTTCATCCTACGCCACCAATAATGCTGCCGCAAGTCCTGATACATCTTCGCGGCGCCCGGGTGAATAGAGTACCGAGAACTATGGGCCTCCGCTAAGATCAACTCTCGAATCCCATCGACATTGGGCACACAAACTCGCCCCTGCAATCTCAAAACACCATCGCTATCTAAGGTCACCTTCGTGGCACCTCCACGCTGCATCGTGTCTCTCAGGACACACAAATGGGGATCATCAAACTGCCGATCACGGATACGCTCCAATACTGAGGGACGAGCGACCGTGCAAGCCAACACTCTGCTAGGCTCAGAAATATCCAATCTCACAAATTGATTGGCCAAGGCCTGAATATCCAAAGCAAGCGGTCTCTGGCTGACCGGAATATAAGCTAGACTACCCATGATGGCGGACTTCCTACTCAATGCATCGGCCACCACATTGGCTCTCCCCGGGTGATACAAAATAGTAACATCATAATCTTTCAATAACTCCAACCATCTTCTCTGCCTCAAATTCAACTCCTTTTGCTTGAACAAGTACTGAAAACTCTTGTGATCAGTGTACACCTCACACGTCACACCATACAGGTAATGCCTCCAAATCTTCAAAGCATGAACAATGGCTGCCAACTCTAGATCATGAACCGGATAATTCTTCTCGTGGATCTTCAACTGCCTCTAAGCATAGGCAATGACTTTGCCATCCTGCATCAATACTGCACCAAGCCCAATTCGGGAAGCATCACAATAAACTGTATAAGGCCCTGAGCCTGTGGGCAAAACCAATACCGGTGTCGTAGTCAGAGCTGTCTTGAGCTTCTGAAAGCTCGCCTCACACTCATCCGACCATCTGAATTGGGCACCCTTCTGGGTCAACCTGATCATCGAGGCTGCAATAGATGAGAACCCCTCCACGAACCGACGATAGTAGCCTGCCAATCCCAAGAAACTCCGAATCTCTGTAGCTGATGCTGGTCTAGGCCAGTTCTTGACTGCCTCAATCTTCTTCTGGTCAACCTGAATACCCTCTGTTTGTACGACATGACCCAGGAATGCAACTGAACTCGACCAAATCTCATACTTCGAAAACTTTGCATATAGCTAACTATCCTTCAGAGTCTGAAGAACCACTCTGAGATGCTGCTCGTGCCGCCTCCTGGCCGCGGGAGTATATCAATATATCATCAATGAACACTATCACGAATGAATCCGAATAAGTCCTGAACACTCGGTTCATCAAGTCCATGTAAGCTGTTGGGGCATTTGTCAACCCAAATGACATAACCAAGAACTCATAATGCCCATACCGAGTGCGGAAGGCTGTCTTAGGGTCATCAGATCCCCTAATCCTCAACTGATGGTAGCCAGATCTCAAGTCTATCTCTGAAATACCTTGGGACCCTGAAGCTGATCAAACCAATCATCAATACTCGGAAGCGGATACTTATTCTTGATTGTAACCTTGTTCAACTGCCAGTAATCAATACTCATTCTCATTGATCCATTGTCCTTGTTAACAACAATACCGGCGCACCCCAAGGCGAAACACTGGACCTAATGAAGCCCCTCTCAAGCAAATCTTGCAACTGTTCTTTTAACTCTTTCAACTCCGGCGGGTAGAATGACCTGGAGTCCCTCTCCACTCTAAACGAGGCATGCCCGGTAAAGCTAAGGTCACAGTCTTGGCATGGCAGTCCAAAATAACATGGTAAGGCGATAACCAGTCCATCCTCAATATAATGTCGAAATCAACCATGTCCAACAGCAACAAATCTACTCGAGTCTCAAGGCCTCCCATCACCCCAATACAAGAACAATGGGCTCAATCGACCACAATAGAATCACCCACCGGTGCAGACACATAAACAGGAACACTCAATAAATCACTAGGCATGACTAGATGCGACGCAAAATAAAATCGAAGCTTCTCTACCACAAATCAGAAAAGTACATGCACCTCCACCTCTAATACCTTTACCTCCACCTCTAATACCTTAACCTCCACGAGCCTCCGAAGACGTAGCTAATCTAACACCGGTCCGCTGCTGCTCGGCTGAAGAAGCGGTACATGACCGCGCCATTCACGAGAGGACAAGAGTAGAGGTTTCAATTTAGCACTGAGAGAACAAAATCGCACGACAGGAAAGAATAGAAGTGAAACTTTTTCCTAACTCTGTAGCCTCTGGGATAAATACAGACGTCTCTGTACCGATCCCTCAGACTCTACCAAGTTTGTCCGTGAGTTGTGAGACCTATGTAACCTAGAGCTCTGATACCAACTTGTCACGACCCGGTTTCCCACCGTCGGGAGTCGTCATGACGCCTACTATTAGGAGCTAGGCAAGCCAATTAATTATTAACCTTTTAGGCAAACATCGACAATATTAACGCAATGAGACATTTAATATAAAAGCGGAAGTTTTAAATATAAATAAACTGAAAACAAGTGCAGAAATTCAATTACAACCTCTACCCAAGACTGGAGTCACCAACTCACGAACATCTATAGAATGCTAAACACAAGGTCTGAATAAAACACTGTTTGTTCCGGTACAAGGATAACAAACGATTGACAAAGATAGAAGAGACTCCGGGCCATGCGGACGTCAGCAAGGCTACCTCGAAATCTCTGGACTGAATTCAGCTCCCAATCAACTACTGCTGTCCAAAGCTGCTCCGGCTCCGTGATCTGTGCAAAAAGATGCACAGAGTGTAGCATCAGCACAACCGACCCCATGTGCTGGTAAGTGCCTAGCCTAACCTCGGCGAAGTAGTGACGAGGCTAGGACCAGACTACCCGATAAACCTGTGCAGATATATATATATATATATAAGTACAACAAAATAATAGCGGAAAGTAAGCAATTAAAGCTGAGAGGGGGAACATGCTTATGGGGAAGCAGATAAACGAAATATCAGGAATAACAAGAGAAACTACATCTGATTTCTTCTAACACAGAATAAAGGGAAACAAACCACTTTCACTTATTTCAATTACCTCTCATTGCAGGCGTGCAACCCGATCCCATTTCCCAACATCACGTGGTAGGCGTACCACACGCTCCCATTACAATAATATCACGTGATCGGCGTGCCACACGTTCCCATTTCATAATAACTCGTGGTCCGCGTGCCACACGATCCCATTTCATAATATCTCGTGGTCGGCGTGATGTGATCCCATTTCATAATATCTCGTGGTCGGCGTGCCACACGATTCCATTTCATAATATCTCGTGGTCGGCGTGCCACACGATCCCATTTCATAATATCTCGTGGTCGGCGTGCCACACGATCCCATTTCATAATATCTCGTGGTCGGCGTGCCACACGATCCCGTTTTATAATATCTCGTGGTCGGCGTGCCACACGATCCCATTTTATAATATCTCGTGGTCGGCGTGCCACACGATCCCATTTCATAATATCTTGTGGTCGGCGTGCCACACGATCCCATTTCTTTCAACACAATTATAATAACATACTATCCCGGCAAGGGAGAAAGATGTTATAATAACTATCCCGGCAAGGGAGATCCAGCTATAACCAAACTCATTCAATTTCTACTTAACACAATTAAATCAAATGTCCTGGCAAGGGGGAAATATCTATAACCGCACTGGTCCCAACATCTAACTGCCACAACTATAATCAATCCAGTTACGACACCTATCTACCACAACTATAATCAAACCTGTTACTACACCTAACTACCTCAGCTATAACCAACATATTTCAACACTTAACTACCTCAGCTATAACCAACCTATGACAACACTTATCTACCTCAGCTATAACTATAGTCACTCAACGCAAGGAAGCATTAACCTATGCGTCCGTAATATCAATTAAGAACACAGTACAAGGGAACCACAACTCGACAATAGCCCGCCAAGGGGGGGCAACATGATGATCTCTTCTCTTTCTCACTTTTACTTCACAATTCTCTTCACAACTCGAGCCAATGCTCTAGAGGTTGAATTATCACTTATACTTTCGCAATTCGTTCTACGACTGGAGCTAACACTCCTCAATATTCATAATCCACGATTCCTTCCACAACTTTGCACAACAAATAGAAATACTCGCCAAGGCATGAATAATACAACGAAGTCATGAAAATCACAATATAGGACTCACGGTCATGCTAGACACCAATGTATAGATACTCGTCACCATGCCTATACATCGTACTCGACAATTAGCAAGTAGCAAATAAGACTCAACTCCTATTCCTTCAAGCTAAGGTTAGACCAAACACTTACCTCAAATGCTCAAAACTCAACTCAAGCCTCTAGTATAGCTTTACCCTTCGAATTCACCACCAAACCGCTCGAATCTAGTCACAAATTACTTGAATGTATCAACAAATGCTAATCGAATCAATTTGAATGCATGAAAATGAATTTCCCAAAGTTTTACTCAAAAATTCCCAAAATGCCCCCGGGCCCACGTGGTCAAAACCCGAGGTTCGAACCAAAACCCGGTTACCCATTCCCCCACGAGTTCATATCTATGATTAGTTTTGAAATCGGACCTCAAATTGAGGTCCAAATCTCCAATTTTAAGAAAACCTAAGTTCTACCCAAAATCCCGATTTTCACCCATGAAAATCCTTGATTTTAAGATGAAAACATGTTTAATGATGTTAAAGATTGAAGAAGTTAAGTAAAAATTGACTTACAAATGATTTGGAGAAGATAAGTTTCTTGGAAAATCGCCTATGGAGTGTTTGAGTTTGAAAGGATGAAGAAATGGGTTGAAAATTCGTCTAAGTGTGAAAAATGCAGGCCTCAGATATGGGAAATGCGAACATGGGTTCGCAATTGCGAACCCAGCAGGTCTGGGAATTGCGAGATTTTTGTTCGCATTTGCGAACTCTAAAGAATGCTGGGAAGTTCGCATTTGCGAAAACTACGTCGTATTTGCGAAGGCCCAATATCGCGTTTGCGGACAATTGTTCGCATTTGCGAAGACTGGCTCATAGGCAGACATCGCATTTGCGATGAGTTTCTTCGCATTTGCGAAGATTGCTGCCCTAAGTGGAAGATCGCATTTGCGATGAGAAGCTCGCAATTGCGAGTTCGCATTTGCGAATGCTGGCTTCGCAAATGCGAAGCCTGCAGAACTGAAAGATACCAGATTTTCAAAGGTTCAAAATGCAACTCGACATCTATCCAAAACTCACCCGAGCCCTCGTGGCTCCAAACCAATTATGCACACAACCTCAAAACATCCTACGGACTTATCCGTGCGATCAAATCGCCAAAATAACATCATATACATCGAATCAAGCCTCAAAACTCATGTTTTTCTTTGAAATGTTCATAAAGCATCAAATTTCCATTTCGAGTCCGAAACACGTCAAACGACGTCCGTTTTCAACCAAATTTTACAGAAAG
>NC_031989.1:62083340-62127400 GCF_001879085.1 Nicotiana attenuata
ATTTCAAGTAAAAATAATTTCACAGAAAAATCATTTCTCGGGCTCTAGACCTCGGAATTCGACTCCGGGCATATGCCCGAGTCCCATATTTTCCTACGGACCCTCCGGGACCGTCAAATCACGAGTCCGGGTCCGTTTACTCAAATGTTGACCAAAGTCAACTTTAATCATATTAACATCAATATTCATAAATTTTTACACATAATTCATATTTAATCTTTCCGGCTACGCGCCCGGACTGCGCACGCAAATCGAGGCAAGTAAAAATAAGGTTTTCAAGGCCTCGGAAGCACGGAATGAAAGGGAAAACGGGTGATGACCCTTTGGGTCGTCACAAATATTCCCATAAATCATAATGGGGTCAATACTCTTGTAAATCCTACCGGAATTAATGATCCCTCAGACTAAAAGTCTACTCGGATCAATCGATCCTATTTTACGCCCGAATGAAAAGGAGACGTCCTATTCATAGCGTTTAAAGTATATAAAAGAGCCCTCTTTTATTTAAAAGGTAGACACCCAAAGGTGCAACTTTAGATATCGCACAAGTAACGATGTATCCAAATATATATTTTAAGTCTAAAAGAATAAGTATGAGCACTCAAATAATTTTCTAAAGTGCCAAGAAAAACTTGTACTCGGATAAATTCCCTAAAATGCCAAATGATGATATTAGACCCAAAAGACACGAGGAACACTGTACTATTCCCGGTCTAGGTTACAACCCTTTTTGATAAAAAAAAAAGGGGTTAACCAATCATCTTCTAACTATATACCTCCGAGTCCCGTATGTTTTTCCTTTTCAGGAAGTGGACCACATGGAAGGAATAATCAAATGCTCGAGATTTCATACTTCAAAGCTCTAACACTTGGGGGACTATATATATGGAAGGCAAAGAAGACTAGAAAAATCAAAATTCAAGTCAAGCCTAAGGTCTACCCAACAAATCGAAAGTTAAGAGCAAAGTCACGAGCCCAAAACACAAGCCTAACTCGAAAACCTTTGAAAACATATTCGTAAGTATAAACGAATGTTTCAAAAAAGGTTAAAGGCAGAATATTAGTTACGGGTAAAAATACACATCTTTGTACTTACTCAAAAACTGTTGTAACTGAAAATAGTTACGGATGAAAAAGCATTACCATTGTATTCATTAGAAAACTGTTATCAATAAAAATAGTTATGGGTAAAAATTTATACCCTTATATTTAAAACTGTTGTAAACAAAAATAGTTATTCCCTTGTACTAATTCCAAAAAAAAAACGGTTGCAAAAGAAAAACAGTTACGAGTGCAAGCTTATATCGAATCTGTTAGAAGAAAAAACAGTTGCAAAATGAGTTATAGACGATACACAAACACATGTGAAATGTTATGAAAGTTCAATGTAAAAACTTTCTTCAAAACATTGTTAAAGAAAAACATGTGAAAATTCCTATCTCTCTTTTGTATATTTACACCATTATGAAGTTGAGACGTCTTCTTCATTAAGTGTCGTTCATAAAAGGGCCCTCTTTTATAATTCGTGCTTACTCAAAAAAGTCACGGAGCATTAAAGCATTTTTAATGCAAAGTTAAAGGGTAAAACAAAAACCCAAACATTAAAATAGGCAGAAAATAAAGCCGAAATATATATATCAAACTTTGCAAACATAAGGCAAAAATTTGTCTTCAAACCCCGAAATAAGACAGGGGTAAACCAACCGATTATTGACGAAAGGAACATAAGCGGTGGAGTTATCATCTGAATCTCTAAGTTCTGCACTCTTTTTTCCTTCGTCCGGTTTTTGTCCGTATTGGGTTTTTCTGGCAAGGATTTTAATGAGGCAGAGGCAAGGATGAAAAGGATAAAATCTTTCACTTCCCGGTCACATCATAGTGAGTAACCGGAAAATGGGGAGACTATCTGTATTAATGAAAATTAGACTCGCCATGTGGGTCTATTAAATGGCGACACGTGTCAGCAAAGTTTGAAGTAAAGTGAAGAATGACATGTAAAGATGATATGTGAAACACCCCCGGGACCGAACATACTCGTACCGTACTTGTTAGCCTCGGAACTGATCATCATGAAATAGCCCGGATCAGGTGCGGGAGAATATCTCATGAGGAAGGAATCAATTAATCGCGGATTATATGGGATTTATTATCATTGCACCATCAGTTACAAATCAATTATTAATGAATGCAATAAATGATTGTAACGGTCAGAATAAGACAATCAATTACAAGATTGACTCAACATGCACGGGATTGACTCAACAGGCACGGGATTGACTCAACAGTTACGGAATTAACTCATCAGTTGCGAAATTAACTCATCAGTTACGGAATTCCAGCATTTACACAGCTGTTACAAGTCTTCCAAAAGTAATGGATGAATTGAGTAAATGCTCATAATGGACACATAATTCAAGGAGAATGGTTACTTAGATTTTGTCCTATAAATAGACATACTTTTTCCACCATGGGGGGATCTAATTTTCTTCTCTACAATTCTACACATTGTAATTTATAGCATATAGCTCTCAAGTTAGCCAAAATTCGGCCCTTCAAGCCCTGTTCGGCTCATTATCCTATCAAGGATCATTCAATAAGAAATTTTTCTTCTCTGCTTTATTTTTATTATATTATCTGTCATTGAATTTATTTCCCACTTCTCTATCACGTTGTATTAACAAAATTTTATATCTTTCGGATTGAATCGGTTGCTTGTGGCCTGTCATATAAAATTATTGCTTTGACCTTGAAAACCATATTTTGGGTTAAACACTAATGCTGTTTGAAAGATAATAATATCAACTTGGAATGGGAAGTAAGCTTTTGAACCCCCAGAACATAACCCATGTACAAACTGAATTGTGATAGGTAATAGATCGACACTACTTGGGCAAAATCCTTCGTACGCATCTGGAAAGTACAATGCCAGTCCATTCTCATAAAAACTTTGAATGTTCAAAATATTACTCCCTGGTTAAAGGCCTAAGCAAGTTTGTACTAGTCTCTCTTGAACAGTGCAAGAGTTCACCTTGCAGCCCGGTAATGGGTATTCTTTTTTAATCCTAAGAGAAATATCAACCCATTTTTCCCATGTTTAATGCAGCAACTAATGGCAAGGCTGCTAACCAATTCACATCTTCACTGATCATAAGTCATTTTCACCAAGGAAATTTAGGGGGTGCAGACTTTTCAAACCATGGAAATAAGAATTTCTCTCATTTGTGTAGTTTCTGCAGCTTGTGATAAGTTTGGGTACCATTCTTTTCCATGTATTGACTTGACTTGGCTGTGGAAATTGGAGTAACAAAGTCCGTCCTCTTTCTGAATTTTCCACTATAAATGGGCAAGCTTTCCTGCTATTTCAGCCATAGCTCACTTTGTCTTTCTTTGCCATGGGTTGTACAAAACCACATTTTACTCTCAGCATAATTCTGCTGGGGGTACTTATATTGGCTACCTCAGATTTCACAGGTAGGTCGCTCCTTTTTAAAATACATAGTAAACACTAATGTAGCCTGCCTATAAAATTTGGATGTCGCAGGAATATAGCTCTTTATTTCCCAAATATGTTCCTTGATATGATTGTGCATCCATCATTTTCTTTATAAATTATATGCATCTTTTCTGGTTGTCTTGATATTCCAGTTAATCAAGTAGTAGATAGCTTCATGAGCTAATATGCAGGAACGCTATGCAGGTGCCCAAACAGGAGTGTGTTGTGGAAGAAATGGAATGGATTACCTTCTCCAGCAGATGTCGTGGCTCTATGCAAGCAGAAAAATATCCGAAGAATGAGAATTTACAATCCTCACCACTCACCAGCCCACACTCCAAGCCCTCAGAGGCTCCAATATTGAACTCATGTTAGGTGTGCCAAACCCTGACCTTCAGAATATTGCTTCTAGCCAAGGAAATGCAAATACCAGGGTCCAAAACAACGTTAGGAACTATGGTAATGTCAGATTCAGGTATATAGCAGTTGGAAATGAAATAACTCCAATAAATGGCAACTCCCAATATGTACCTTTCTTGCTCAATGCCATGAAAAACATTCAAAATGCAATTTCTGGTGCTGGTCTTGGAAACCAGATTAAAGTTTCCACTGCTATTGAAACTGGACTTACAACAGACACTTTTCCTCCATCAAGAGGCAAATTTAGAGATGATGTTCGACAATTTATTGATGCCATCATCAGCTTCCTAGTAGCCAACCGCTCACCTTTGCTTGTCAACATTTATCCTTATTTTGCAAAAGCAAGCAATCAAGACATTAAGCTCGAGTATGCACTATTTACATCACCTGGAGTTGTTGTCAATGATAATGGAAAAGGATACCAAAACCTGTTTGATGCCCTCTTAGACGCCACATACTCGGCCCTTGAAAAGGCCGGTGGCTCGTCTTTAGAAATCGTTGTATCAGAGAGTGGTTGGCCTTTAGCTGGAGCAGGGCAATTGACCTCCATTGACAATGCCAGGACTTATAACAACAACTTGATAAGGAATGTCAAAGGAGGGAGTCCTAAAAGGCCCTCCAAGTCGATAGAGACTTATATTTTTGCATTGTTTAATGAGGATCAGAAGAGCCCTGAATTTGAGAAGCATTTTGGACTATTTTCACCCAACAGGCAGCCAAAGTACCCAATCAACTTCAACTAGTTAGAGAAAGCAAGAAAATTAAGGGAATAACAGCTGTCTTCTTTAAATAAATGTAATTAAATAAGGGTTGCCCAGCTTCAGCAGAAAGCGACTCATTAGTATTATGTACCCAGACCTATATGCTTATATGGAAGGCACTTATCTCAGTATTCCATAGTGATCTTAGATATCTAGGTCAGAGCTAAGCAAAACCAGAATAAGAAATCCAAACTGAATCTTAATATACTAAAGATTATTAACTTTATCCAGGTCCCAAAATTTCCTTGTGCTACAATTGGTTCATTTAAATTCCAATTGTGTTAGTTTCAAAATGAATGGTTTTCAACTGGGGAAAAAGTAATGGATTATAAGACTGCTATTCAAAGAAATTTACATGAAGCAGAGGAATAAACCTTAGCTAAAGGAAGCAAAACAAAGAAGGCCTTAAACATATAGCTGAAGAGAAGAGAAACCTCTATTCAAATTTGCAAAAGAGATCTTTTCAGGAAAAATTCATCAACAGTATGAATCCACCACTGCCTCCAATAGACTCAACCAGCCAAACACAACAAAAAACTGTTAGTAAAAAAAAAGGCAATTTGAGTTTCTGTTTTGCCCAGTAGGAATTACCAAATAAACAGGTGAGATAACTTACCCTTGTTCTACCAAGATCCTATTTCTCTTGGTGAAAAACAGTCCTGGATCCTGGATAAGTATGGCATGATATGGAATCTAAAAATGGAAAATGTTTCTTAGTAACATTCAAGCCATTTGCTGAAAAGCCACTTTTTCTGGTCATGCTGTTAGCTTCAGCATTAAATGAGCTCCAAGTATACAAATGATCTCAATTTCTCAAGTAGTTCTGCATGCTTTTATCCTTGTGGCGGTCGGCATCTGCAACTCCTTATATTTTCCTAGTTGGTTAATGGTTCTTGCAGAATTTGCTTATTTCTCCTCTGAAAGTGTTTTGAGTTGTTCTAAACCACTGTATTTGCAATGAAAACGTAAAGCAAGAATGAGAACCTAAAATCCAAGTGAAGTTACCAGATGTTATAACGATTAATATCATTTTGGCAATGGCTTCTTATTTCTTAACCATGAGACTCCAATGTCTTCCTTGAAGCCAAGATGAAATCCCAATTCACTGTTAACATTTGAGCTGTCAATGACAAGACATCACAGAAACATACATCAAGAGTAACTTATCATTTCAGATAAACAAAGTTAAGTTTAATTTGGAGTTCCAAACCATGATAGCTACTACATCTTCAGTAATCACCTTTGTTCTTCAGCCACACTTCCCTTTGGGCTACTAATGCATTTCTTTTGGTGAGACTTTTCTAGTCACACATTTGTTAAGAAGAAAAAAAAGTTGGGACTGACTTATCCCCAAAATCTTGAGGTCAAGTAGCACATTTGTTAAGAATACTTTTCACTTACACTAAGGTCTGTTCTTTTAACATCATGCACTCCAATATGACAACAAGTCTTTGTCTTACAAATTGACCTCAGAATCACCGCTTTACACAAGTCCAGAGAACTTGATGCTAGGCATGAATTTCATTTCAACAAAGATCATAGAATGGTTAAATAAATGCATATAAAAAGGGTACGTATTATCTATAATCTTGAGCATTAATCGCAGAGTATATCCATAGTGATGCTGCTTTAATTTTTTCCATTATTCACCAGAGTGTTACTCGACGAAGTTCTATCACTCTGAGGAATTTTTTTCACTTGTTTGTGAAGTAGTTTTTTGGTTGAGAATAAGATTAACAGATCTAGTAGGAAAATGACAGAGAAAGTTTCTGGTGTTGTGCAAGTAAAGCTGTAAATTTCTCTCATCACAAGTTAAACTGTAATTTCATCATTATCAACATCTTTATCAAGAGGTTTTGATTTTTACCTAAATAAACTTCAGCAACTTTTAATAGCTAAAGCAAATACAGTAACAAGGTATCAAAGGAAAAAAAAGAAAAATAAAGTGTCTTTGTGTGTACCATCTCAGAACAATTATAAACACTTGCTTCATATCCTTAATCATCGCTTTCTGATAATTGTTAAACATTTGCTAGTAAATGATGGAAACTTCTTCAACAAGCCATAACTGCCAAAAGACTTTTATTTTCAAACACCGATATTTGGATATCTCAAACATGTGGTGAGCAGAAGGCAGTTGGCATGATGAAGAAGTTGCCATAGTTTACTCAATGTTTTGCACCAAAGTACAGTTCAGCTGATTCAGATCTGGATAACTGACGGCTGCGGAGATCTGGAAGTTTCTCAAACAAGTAGTCCTTTATATAAGCGTGTCCTTTAGGGTTTTGGTTTTCTTTTACTTTTTGTTTTGACTCTAACAGGATTGGCCCACGCGATATTAACTGAATTTGTTTAAGGGAAAAGTACAGAAATAGCCAATTTAAATACAAACTTACCAACTTTGGCTTCATGCAGGCGAGTTGCAGCCTGCAATCCGAATTGAGGACGGGTTTTTGGGGTTAGCTCATCCTCGCGGGATCGCGACCCTTTGTCTCGGCCATTGTAGCACGTGTGTCGCCCAGGGCATAAGGGGCATGATGACTTGACGTCATCCTCACCTTCCTCTGGCTTATCACCGGCAGTCTGTTCAGGGTTCCAAACTCAACGATGGCAACTAAACACGAGGGTTGCGCTCGTTGCGGGACTTAACCCAACACCTTACGGCACGAGCTGACGACAGCCATGCACCACCTGTGTCCGCGTTCCCGAAGGCACCCCTCTCTTTCAAGAGGATACAATACCAAAAGTAGCCCAAAATTAGAGATACGCGTAAGGAAGGATTCTTCTATCCAAGAATGACGCTAAAGATCTTCCTTCCTTCCCTGTTTTTTCAAGCGTATCAATTTAACAGATCACGACATTCTCTACCTCTGTAAATCACGGGATTCTCTCTCAAAAAATTCTCAAAAGGAGCTCCAAATTTCACTCAAAATCGATCAATTTCACTATATACCTTCGCAATTTCTGGGTAGATACAGCTTTTGCAATTTCTGTGTAGAAGGAACTACGAACTGCAATCAAAATCAATCAAGGAATTAGTGAGTTTTGACCTAATTTCATCTACTTCAATGGCAAATTTACCAATTTTTATTCAGTATGGTGGCTGATGGAATGTTGACAACTGCTTTGTAGATTATAATGCAGATGCTGTAATAGTTACTCCAAATATAAGTTTTGAAGTTTTTGTAAACGTGATTTCGAAACAACTTATGATAGATACTTCATTGAATGATATTGAAATCAAATACACTGTCCAAAACGGTTCTCCGCCAATAGTGATATTCAATAGTATGGGTGTATGTGTAGATCTTGAGCTGAAAAAAGCTCAGAATTTACAATGTATCCCCTTTGTATAACATCGAGTGAAAAGGATATGGAGATGATCTGCTACAATTTCAATTCTACTGTGATTTCCTCAGAATGTGCACAAAGCTCAGTTGTAGAGGAGAGATACAATGGCGATACAAGTAAGATGATCGAGTTTGGGGATGGAGAAGACTGGAATGATACAGAATCTGATGAAAATATAATAATAACTAACCCTCAACACATAGATGTAGAAGAAGGTCAAATTTATAAAGACAAAGCAACGATAATCAAAGTCATGAGGCACTTGGCGGTAAAGGAAAAATTTCAGTTTAAGGTGCATAGATCAAGTGAAAGCAGGTATCAAAATATTTATTGTATAATTATGTATCTCAATGTATATCGTAGTTGATGTTAGAAGCATAATTATGCAGAAAATAAGTTGTTGCTTGTAAGTATGTGGCTGTATTACACTTTTAAGTTGTGGTTGTCACCGTCTAGTACTATATAGTTGTTGTATTTTTTCATCTAGTATTGTTGATGGCGGTGTGTATCACTATATATCATTGTATTTCATGTCGCTCTGTTTATTGATGGAAAAGTTTATATCCTTGTCGTAGGTACTGCCTAGTATGCATCAACAACAACTATGATTGGTGCACTCATGCCCCCTGAAAGACAGATCTTACGCACAACGTCAAGCTACTGCAAAACTCATCGACAGCCTTTTGATAGACAAGTATAAAGACCCAAAAACAATATACACTCCTAATGACATAATTGAAGACAAGAACAAGCAGTATGGTCTTCAGATGACATATATGCAAGCATGGAGATCGAAAGAATATGCAGTTCAAGTACTGAGAGGGAACCCGAGCGAATCATATGAAAAGCTGCCGAGCTACTTTTATATGCTGGTTCTTACAAATCCTATGTCGGTGGTAAGTTTGAAAAAAACAGAGGAAGATTTGTTCATGTATGCTTTCGTTGCACTATATCCGTCTATAAAAGGATGGCAGTATTGCAAATCGGTTGTTTTTGTAGATGGAACCTTTCTTAAATCGGCATATAGAGGAACATTAGTGATAGCATCAACACAAGATCCAGCAGGTAATATCCTACCACTCGAATATGCCAGAGTAGATTCAGAGAATAATGCTTCCTGGGAGTGGTTTTTTGCGAGATTCAAGGATGCATTTGGGGAAAGGGGGGAATGTGCATAGTCTCGGACAGGCATGAAGGCATTGAAAATGCAGCGGCAACATTGTATCCACAAGTACCTCATTGTGTCTGCATATGGCATCTATGGAATAATGTAAAAAAAATTACAAAAAAAACCATTTGCTGCTCAAAGACATATTCTTTGCTATGGCCAAAGCATACACAGTTGAGAAGTTTGATTACCACATGGCAGAGGTAGAGAAGTTGATAAGAGGGTCAAAGATTACTTAATGAATGTTGGGTATGAAAGATGGTCCAGAGCACATTCCACTGTCAACAGAACATTGACGATGACTTCAAACATTGTGGAGTTGATCAATGCAGCACTCAAGGCTGCTAGGGAACTCCCACTACTGCCTTTGCTAGACTACATAAGGAAATTGATCGGACGATGGAATGTTACAAACCTAAAGAATGCAGTAGAGTCATTCACTAATCTTGGAAAAAAATATGATACAATGCTGATGGACAATCTTGAATTGTCACATCAGATGAAGGTATGGCTTGAATCTGTGATACTTGCGCATAGAATATGTAATCATGCCGAATTTCACGGATCTGTGTAAATTTTGTAGGTGACCCCTTCGACAAGTTACTTATATTCAGTACTTGACAAGGGTAAGCAGAGAATGGTGTTCCTAAAAGATCGAACTTGCAGCTGTAGAAGGTTTCAGTTGGATGAGCTGCCATGTGCAGATGCTTGGGCAGTATTAAAATACAAATACATTGATCACATTGAGTATTGCTCGGTGTACTACACCACGAATTACCTATTGAAGACCTATGAAATTCCAATTTATCCGGTTCCTGATGAAAACACATGGGAAATTCCTGCAGAAGTTCTAAATGAAAAAGTCTTGCTTCCAGACGTGACTAAAACAATAGGAAGGCCAAGGAAGGGGAGGTGCAAGCCAATATCTGAAAGGGAACGAAAAAGGTCGATTTCATGTGGACAGTGTGGAGAAGAAGGTCGCAACAGGAAAACTTGTAGAAATAATCCAAACAGAGGATGAAATATGTCAAATTTAGAATTACTTGTTATTTTACTTTACTGAATATCATAGAGATTTAGAAGAATGCAATATATCAAGAACTATATCATTGTAGAATGTCATTTGAATTTTAGATATAAATAAATATTTGACCTATCAATTAAAATCGTGTTGCAAGTTTATATTATACATCTGTTTGATTAAAAAGAAGTTGTATCAGCTATGTATCATATTTGTATCATATATGTATCGCTTGTGCATCACATTTGTATCATCTATGTATCGCTTGTGTATCACCTATGTATCTCTGTCTATTGGCTCTTACTCATGCCTGTATTTGTGTAGTAACAAAGCTAACTAATGGAAAATAGTCGTAGCAGGTAGAAAACTATGCAAATAGTTTTAGAAATTTGCAAATAAGAGTGGCTTCATCAATACATATTTGAAAACTGTGTAGCATATGTGTATCATGTATGTATCATATGTGTATCATATCTGTATCATGTATGTATCATGCATGTATCTGCAAGAGACAATGTATCACAAACTACCGTATATTTTTCATATCTATAATTCATAACACAAAATCAAGGGAGAAAACACCAAAATAAACTAAACTGCAATAATCCAATATCGCACTGAAACTCATTAAACCTTTATAACAGAGCAAACATCTTATTTGCCATACAATTCTTAAAAGTATTCGTAAAATTCAAACACAAACAAATCTGATCCGTCTTACAACAATGACAACATAACAGAACACAATACGAAAACAAAATTATAGAGTTCATCCTACAACAATGACAAAAGTAACTACTTCTTCTGCTTCCGCGACTTATTCTGTCGACCAATAATCTCATCATCACTTTGCGCGTTCAGTTCCATCTTGTTTCTAGCATAATCCCACAAGAGAGCACCAAATCTACGCCGGTATGCATAGGCATTGAATCTTTTAGGAGGCATCTTGCCCTCAATGAAATACTCGGCAAATGATGCCTCAAATACACCGCAATCACTGCAAAAATAAAAAGAACAACAACTATCAAACTGCAGAATCTAAAAACAAGACAGATTGTGTTGAAAGAAATTCATACGCTTCGACTTGTTGAGGCAATCCTTCGACCAGTTTTACATCAAAGGGGGTAATCAAGTCTTTTGATTTGTAGACACCAGTGCGCCAATTGATATCTTTTTTGTTTAAATAGAAATGCGTGTGCATAAAAAAATGAGGCAGCAACACAGAATACTTGGCCATGGTCTTATGAACTTTGGCTTGATGAGCAGCTCCACCGCGCATAGAGTCATACACATAAATGCACCTATCCTTGAAGGACATCACAACCATTATCCAATGCCATTGTTCTGCAATATTAGTTGGCATTAAGACATGCCCGACAGTGTGCCATGGAACATTGGCATCCAAGACAAACCCCTGAATACTCTGCAATGATATGTTCTAGAGTGCACACATCACTATCTCCATCTGTATCAATAAACGCCTGCCACAACTCATTAATTTTCTCGTCGAAGTACCAATCTGTGGTGGTGAATGTTACAGGTAGGTCTTTGTCATACTTCCCCTTCTTCCTCAAATAATAGAACAAAACATCAATGTGCTGAAAAAACCCATAACAAATAACTAATCACTAAAGGCTCGTAAGCTTCAAACAGCTACGGTTTTTCAAACCAAAATCACAGAAAACAAAGGGAAATGAATGCTCACTGTTATCTCTTGTGCCAGGAAATAGCAATTAATAATCTGTTCTAACTTAAGAGGACTGAGTGTTCATGTGTACACTTGCTAAAATTCAAAAAAAAACTGCAAAAGTTAATTCTTACATACCGGGTCATCCAAGGCTGACCATTATATGCCAAAGTGTAAAACCATTTTTTGTTGTCAACATGAAATACACCAAGATCATAAGCATGATTGAGTTCACTAACATGCTTCGGGTAAATTTCATTCCTGGTAACATATATACACAAAAGAGTACAGTAATTTGATATAAAATAATGCTATAAGTGACAATATCTTAAAATATAAAACTGAAAAAAACTCAGAAGTTGGAAACATACTTCTTTCTGGACTTCCCTTCTCTGACCCACGCAGCAAATACATTCAACAAAGAGTTGTTAACGCCAGTTCCGATTTTGCTTTGAAAAGGATGCTTAATAGAATAATTTGCCTTTCTCCTTTCGCTGCAACAACACCAGTACTGGAACCTGAATCAAACACAGTAATGAACGGAGACTGCGCGGCCTTTGCAGGACAACTCTTTCTTTTTTCCATTTGCGGCGATACTTCAGGAAGTAATTCAGCATTGTACAGAACCATCTCCCCTGCTGTCTCATCAACACTTGCAGTCGCACAAACAGCACCAGTCCGAGATTCAGGAACCTTTTGTTTCTCAGATTCTTCCTCCGTCTCCCCTGCCGCCGCATCTACACTTGCAGTCGCACAAACAACACCAGTCCGGGATTCAGGAACCTTTTGTTTCTCAGATTCTTCCTCCGTCTCCCCTGCCGCTGCATCAACACTTGCAGTCGCACAAACAACACCAGTCCGGGATTCAGGAACCTTTTGTTTCTCAGATTCTTCCTCCGTCTCCCCTGCCGCCGCATCTGCAATCTCACAAATAACGCCAGCATGTGCTACATCTGGTGTGAAAGTTACTTTAGCAACAAACATGTCAACTTTCACACCAGAAGGTCCTTCCATAGCTTGACACCTAACTGATCTGCTACACTAGTATCTATTTGAGAATGTGGAACATATTTGCCTTCACTTCCACCGACCTATTTTTTTTTAAAAAGAATCGAATTATCAAAAACAACAAAGAAAAGAAAAGGGGAAAGTGCAGAATGCACAACTAAACACACCTGACAACCATCCATTTCAGCATCTTCATTGCCACCAAACTCCATATTGCTCACAAAATTATTATTGTCTTGACGACCACTGGTGTCTTCCTCTGGATGTGCACCATATTTGACTTCGCTTGCACCAAGCTATTTTTTAAAAAAGGATATAGTAAGTTAACTAAAATATAAAAAGAAATGCACAATGGAAAAGAAACACATACCTTGAAATTTATCAACTCAAAGAGCTCCTTGAATTTATCAGCAACATAATCCATGAAGGAATTTAACTGCTTATGGAGCTACAAGATGAAACAAATAAGAAAGATAATAGACTTTAAATATACAATTTGAACAATACTTTCAAAAAAATATATAAAAAAGACCAATACATACTTGCTTCACATCAGCTATCAACTTCTGCAACTCACGGTCACTATCAACAGGTTGGACACGTGGCGCATTTTTTGGCGCTTTTTTTGGTGGGACAGGCTCCTTAATGTGTTTCGGGGGTGGCGTGACAAAATCATCGCTATCATCAATAGGAAGTTTTTCCCTGTTACGTGATGTCAAATATTTCTGATACTCATCGGTAACTTCAACAGGAAAAGTAAATCTCCTTAGCTCTTCAATTGTCGGAGAGATATTTTTAAACTACAAAGGTGACCAAAAGTGATTCAGTCCTAGATGTATCAAAGATGTATAAAAACTGTATGTTTGATGTATCATAATGAATTACAGTGTATTATAAATGTATATCCCATCAAGACATGAAAGATGGTACCTTATTCCCTGTGCTGTTGAAGAAACCAGTAGAGAAGTCCTCACGATTTGGCCTGTTTGTCATTTCCCAATTAAATATGCGTGGTGTATGATCTCCAACGCGAACAACAAACTTTTGATCAACTACAGTGCAACATTCATAGAACCACACCTGTAGCAAGAGGAAATCCACCAATCCTATAAAACTCAAACTTTCCCCTCAACATGTCCCACACCGACTTCATTAAAGCTCGAAACGCAATCTTACCCCATGAAAACGACGCATACTCACCACTCTCGACAAGATGGAAATCACGTTTACTTATAAATATCTTTTGATCCTGAGTGGACATTAGAAATNAAATCAGGATTGTGTATCCTTGTGAATGAATCCAGGTTATGTTGGGAAATGGCCGGGTTATGCCGGAAAAGAAAAGGGGCCTCGGGTTATGCCGGGATGGCAAGAAAAAAGACCCTCGGGTTTTGCCGGGATTTGGAGAGAAAAGGCTCCTTGGGTTATGCCAGGGAGATCCTCGGTTTTTGACCGGGATTTGGAAAGAAAAGCTCCTTAGGTTTTGCCAGGGAGATCCTCGGTTTTTTGGCCGGGATTTGGAAAGAAAAAGGCTCCTCAGTTTTTTTGCCGGGAGATCCTCGGTTTTTTGGCCGGAAGATTTGGAAAGAAAAAAGCTCCTCGGTTTTTTGGCCGGGATATCCTCGGTTTTTTTGGCCGGGATTTGGAGAGAAAAATCTCCTCGGTTTTTTTGCCGGGACTTGGAAAGAAAAAGCTCCTCGGTTTTTGGCCGGGAGATCCTCGGTTTTTTGGCCGGGATTTGGAAAGAAAAAGATCCTCGGTTTTTGGCCGGGAGATCCTCGGTTTTTTGGCCGGGATTTGGAAAGAAAAGGCTCCTCGGTTTTATGGCTCGGTTTTTGGCCGGGATTTGGAAAGAAAAAGCTCCTCAGTTTTTTGGCCGGGAGATCCTCGATTTTTTGGCCGGGATTTGGAAAGAAAAAGCTCCACGGTTTTTTGGCCGGGAGATCCTCGATTTTTTGGCCGGGATTTTGAAAGAAAAAGCTCATCGGTTTTTTGGCCGGGAGATCCTCGGTTTTTTGGCCGGGATTTGGAAAGAAAAAGCTCCTCGGTTTTTTGGCCAGGAGATCCTCAGTTTTTGGCCGGGATTTGGAAAGAAAAATCTCCTTGGTTTTTTGGCTGGGAGATCCTCGATTTTTGGCCGGGATTTGGAAAGAATAAGCTCCTCGGTTTTTTGACCGGGAGATCCTTGGTTTTTGGCCGGGATTTGGAAAGAAAAAGCTTCTTGGTTTTTTGGCCAGGAGATCCTCGGTTTTTTGGCCGGGATATTTAAGGAACCACACCTGTAGTGCAAGAGGAAATCCACCAATCCTATAAAACTTAGACTTTCCCCTCAACCTGTCCCTCATCGACTTCATTAAAGCTCGAAACGCAATCTTACCCCATGGAAACGACACATACTCACCACTCTCGACAAGATGGAAATCAAGTTTACTTATAAATGTCTTCTGAGCCTGAGTGGACATTAGAAAAGTGTTTATGAAATAAATGATTGCAATCTTAACTGCGTCTTCATCAAACTGCCATTTCTTCTTCTCAAAATAATCAATAAGTGACTTCTTTGACACCACTTCAAAACCAGAAAAATAAGTATCCACCAACCTATTGGGTCCACTGAATTTACCCTCAACATGTTCATTACCACAACAGGTTATACCACTTACAATACCAAATTCTCGAAGACCAAACGTAAAACACATTCGTCATTCAATTTCACATAAAATTGATCACACTTATCTTGAACCAACTCCCTAAACATTAAAGAACGAATAAGTTGTGCCTGGATAGCAACTCGAGGTAAATCAAGGAAATAGTCAAAACAGCTTTCCCTAAACATCCGAAGCTGGACATCTGTCAACTTTGACCGTAAAACCGATACAATATCCACATTAGTGTATGATGACCAATGAGTAACAGGAAACGGCTCACCAACTGGAATATAGAGCTTCCAATGCCACAAATACATGACACGAATTAAAAACAAACAAATACAAACTAAATCCAAATTTTAAAAGAAGAGTCAACAATAGAAAAAAGTATAACTGAAATTGTATATACCTTACAAACTTTGTCAGGAATTTCAACTTTTTCTGCCTTCTGAACCTTGTTTTTTTTTGGCTTGACACCCAAATTGACTTCGTCCTCCACGACACGTTTTCTCTTACCTTGATCAGCATCCATTATAACCCTCTTGCTCTTCTTTTTCTCAGATTTTCCAACAATATCCTTTCGAGATTCTAACACATTAACACTGTCGGAATGATTTTGTCTTTGCATATTTTGTTCATCAATCGATTTGTCAACTAAAACCAGGGTTGAATGAGGAGATAAACTCATCGACCTAGTTTCTCTTCTCATGTTGCTCGATTTCTCAATTGAAACCGACTATGAATAAGGTGATGAACTCATCGAACGAGTTTGTCTTCTCATATTGCTCTGTTTCAAAATTGAAACTAGGTTCAATGATAAAATTTAAAAAAAAATATACGAACAAAAGGTTACAGAAATTTGTGAAGAAATTAATACAAAAACTCGACCAAACTTACAAAATCAGTCGCAAAAGCCTAAAGAAAAGCAACGTCCCATATGCAATCAGAAAAATATACAAAATAAGAGGTTTTCTACTCAAAATTACCTGAAATCAGACGAAAATAACCGAAATGTATCTTGTTTTGTCGTCAATGTCAGCAATTTTGGTTGAATTTTGGAAAAAATCGCAGAAGGAGAGAGAGAGACAGAGAGAGTGAGAGATATAGAGAAAGAGAGAGAAAACTCGGTTTTCTATACGAAAAATAACGGATACAAAAAAACTGACATTAATTAAAACTATTTGGGCCAAAAATGATATTTGGACCTTTTTTAGTAGATATTTTGTTTTGGGCTATTTGTTATTAAAAAAATTTGTAGAGTGACATAGCTAGTAATTTCCCTTTTCTAAGCTATAAATCCTAACCGAAGTATTGTCATAAAGACACTCAACTGTTCTAGTAAAGTGTTATTATAAAGAGGTCTAACCGTATAAGACAACAGCGCTTCACATCTATTTAACATATTAAACGAAGTTTTTCCACCGATCGAGAGTGTGCTTATATTTTCCTAGTGCTCACCTGTGAAAAAAGTTCTCTGTTTTATCTCTCTATGTTAATATTTTGATAATAAACTTAAGCAACTGCAACAATTATAAATGATATAAATTCATTGTAAGCCAGAAAAGTAATTAATTTGATAAACGCAGAGATAAAGGAAAATAGAAAGTGATTAAATCCCCAGTTTCCTGGTACTCTTCAAAATATCAAAAGAACAGTCAACTGACACATTTTACTGCATTTTTCTAAAAGCAGAAACTAAATTCCACTGCGGATAAATTCCTACAACTAAAGGAAAAAATATATCGAGCCAAGTCAAAAAAAATATAAGTAAGGGGATAAAATTTATGAAATTTTCAATGGATAAAATCTTCATTTACTCTTGTACCACTCTGATTATCCATTCGTAAACCACACTTTCTGGCCTGAAGATGAAACTGAGCCACCGCCGCTAATAGCTTCACCGCCTGCTTCGGCGGTAAAATATCTAGAACCTTCCTCACCGCCGCTCCTCGGAGATGCTCCGCAGTTTCAATCACCGCCATCATCGACTGTTTCAGCCCATCAATTACAGTTTCCAATTCCGAAGCTTCCCCATCAACAAGAAATCCCCCTCTTTTCATCAGCTCAAATATCGGCGGCGCCGCCATGCTTTCTTGAACCTTCGCCATCCCTTTTTCAATTGCCTGTTCGAAACATTATATAATTAAGTAATTAATTCCAGCTATTTTAGATTTTCAATTACCTGTTATACAATTCAACATGATATCAGGATAGAGAAAATTGCGCGCACCATCGTTAAAAAAATAAAAATATTTTCATGTGTTTGACTCATAAAAAGAAATTAAAAATAGTTAGGCCTGAGAGGAGTGTCTCTAATTTACCTTCTCTTCTCTTCTAATCTCTGATTTTAGCCTCTTCAATTTTTCGCCTTGCTCTGGTGTTAATTCTTGACCTATTGAGTAATTAATTGTAGGAAAGAGCATAGAAGGTTTAAAACCAGCCATCCAAAGTAACGTTCTTTCTAAAGAAGTATACCAAGGTGGAGAATTAAGAAGAAATATATCTCCATTTGTTGCCTTGAATTTTTCTTGATAATATTCTTGGTAATGATCCAAAACTTGTGTCACCAATTTGCTTATATTTTCTTCATTGAAAACATCATATGAGGCTGAAACTTCATTTAGCTTTTCAAGAAAATTTTCTAGTTGGATAAGCCAATTCTCGTAGTAGGCATCAATATTGGCTTCAAAAGAGGGATTTTTTGAAGTAGAGTTTGTGGCCATTTTTGAAATATGGAAGTGGCGTTAGGCTTGGAGGGAACACAAAGTGTGATGGTTATATAGCAAGTATTTAATTAAATTTTTGCATGTTTTCTTGGTCGGTTAAAGATTTTTTTTAGTAATCTTAGGAGTTAAGATTTTTGTGTTGTCAATAAGGTGTACTAAAGTTGGTGTTTGAGGTGGTGCTTCATGCTTAATTGTTGATGGCGGTTTGTTTTTATTATATTTTGGTTCAGAAATGGACATAAATATATTACTATGTGTGACTAGTGCTGTTTCCTTCTAGGGCACACCACGCGTAAAAACATTCTTTATAGTATCTTTTGGGGTACGTTTAAAACAAGGATATTTCACTTTAGTACCCACGTTTTTTGAGGAAACTAAGTTGCACGTCATATGATTTGTAAGATTAAAAACTATGGACTTTTGTGCTGTAATTGTACCGCTATTACTACAACTTGCTTATTAAGGGTTCAAAGTTGACCATTCACTCAATTTAAAATACACTAGAAAAGGGAACTCTTGTAGTTTTGGTAAGCGATGAGAGCCATATAGCCACTGTCTTTATCTACTGTAAAAGAGACTAGTGAGGATCGAAGCTCAATGGCGGAGTCAGGATTTTTATTAAGAAAAGTTAAAATATAAGAAATAAATCACCAAAAAGTTAAGGGGTATCAATATATATATATATATATATATATATATATATATATATATATATATATATATTAAAAATTACTCAGTTACACAGTATAATTTTCCGATGAAGGGCTGTCGGATACCCCTTGGGTGCATGTGGTTCCGCCACTGCCGGAGCTAGTATATTTTTTACTGGTTCGAACAAATTCTGTAACTTTTTTTGTTATAAATATACATATATTTATTTATTTATTTATTTGTGAACCCAATAATAAAGATCAATTATGAATTCGATGTCAAATTCAAAATTCATAAATTTCAAATACTAATTTCACTTTCGTCATGGGATGAAGTCAGAGATAGGGTCACAACTTAAAATTTATGGATTTGAACATCTAATCTATTGGGACAAAAATTATTGGATTCGATCGAACCCGTATGTCGTGTTCTAGCTCCGCCCTGGACGAAGCCTAAAGGCCAGGCTCCATCTAAGAAAACTAGCTAGTGCCACACACACTTTTTCTATTACTATATTCATATTTAATTCCTAAAATAATTTGCTGGTCGATGTGCAAACCGAAAGAAAACAATTCCAAGAAAAACATATCTTTAGCTGTTATGCAATCAACCTTACGTTCTAACAAATACTATACTTTATTAAATCTCGATCTTTTGGCTTCATAATTTCCAATGTATAACACTTCAATGCAGGACAAACGGATTTTTTACGATCTCTATATTAATATCAAACGAATAAAAGTTAATTCTTAGGTATGTAAAATTTTCAATACAAAGTTTTGATCTTCATCGTTTTACCTCTCTTTACGTTTGTTTAATAAAATTATATGGATGTAACTAAATTAATGTATATAGCATCCATGTACATAAATAATCATTCATAAATCCAATTTGAATGTACTATTTTGTATATGATAAACCATTATTTAACCAAGATAATTCATGACATTGGCCATGTATTTTTGATAAACTAATTATTTTCTTACTACATACACAGATTATTATGTCATGAATGTCATATTTTTTGAACTTTATATGCAAGATCCAGATATTTAACTTTTTATATAACTTGCTAGATAATTAACAGTATGACGTGTGAAATCTTTTTGAAGTTATTCACCGTCATAAAACAATCAATTCTAAAATATTTGCAAAGACTGGTAAAATCCAAAATGTGAAGGCGCTTAGAAAGCTCATTAAAGAATCCTACTTCTAAAATGTAAAAAGAAGAAGACAAAAAAGGTATCAATTCATATATCCAATTTGCGTCAGTCAAAATCTTTTTTCCGCGTGTTCTCGGAAGGTAAAGGAAACTAGTATAAATTTATACTCAATTTTCAGATGGGAACAGTCAGTTCTTTAATAATAAAGTCGGTTCACTTTACTGCGGCCTTTACTACTGCCGTCTTAGTTTTTTGTTGGGACTTGCTTTAGCTTGACCTTTGTTCAGAATGAAACGTACGGGGCTCGTTTGGTTGCGAAACAAATTATTCTATAATTAATTATTTCGAAATTAATTATTACATCTTCTTATAAAAATAAAAAATAATTATAATTTTAAAATAATTAATTCTAAAATTAGTTATATCACAATTGTATCTCAACCAAGTATGGAATAAGTTCATCTTAAATTTAATTTCGAAATTAATCCCCACTAATACTATTAATTATAACTTTTTGGTAGGTGAAGAGTGAGGCAGTGGCAATGTCAAATATTTCGCCAATATATTCAAGATTATATATATACACTTAGTGTATTTTTATTTTTCCTATTTTTTTTATACATATAAAATACTCCTTCTGTTTTAATTAATTTTGTGGCACTTTTTATTTTTGGAGAGTCGATTTGATTAATCTTTAATCTTAAATATAAATTAAATATTTTAAAATTAAAATTTACACTTTTCCTATGTAAATGATTGAATAAAAAAGAACGCAGGCTAAGGTTTTATACCCCACCAAGTCGGGATGGAGAATCGATCGCCGCCATCAGCGCCTCTTTGAAAGAAAAAAAAAGTATTAAATGTGAGTTATCCTTCAGTGACCATCAATCACATTAGCTAAATAATTCTCTTTTTTAAAAGATGTTATACTTTTTAACTTAATGTTTTGAATCAAAATTAGAATTAGCCTATTACTCATTAATTTTAAAGAAATACTTCACTTGGTCCTGTTCCTAGTGGATAAATACAAGTTTTGTTCTATTTTTTTTTTTTTTTTTTGGAGGGGGGAGGGGGTGGGTGGGGTTTACAACAACGTAATTAAGTAATGAGATCAATTGCCAAAAGCAAGTGAGCCAACCAATGGCAAAACAAAATATAAATATACTCCAGTCCACAATAAGTGACCAATTTGCTTTTGACACGCCCATTAAGAAATACTAAATTCTATACAAAAATACCTAGTATGACTAAATTACCCTTAATTAAATATTTAATGTGAGGAGTAAGAAAACTTTTTAGGAATATGTACATAAAGGTAATTTTGTAAAAGCAAATTGAATTCTTCCTTGATTACATAAATGGACACTTATTTTGGACCAAAATAAAAAAGTGAATTGGTCACTTATTGTGGACCGGAGGGAGTACTTAATTAGTGGAATTCCTAGGAGCTGATTTTCTTTGTTGCCCCGGTTACCAGCCTTAGGGGTCGTTTGGTAGAGCGTATAAGAATATTGCTGAATAAGGCATATTAATAATGGTGGTATTAATTATATTTGTATTAGTTATGCTGGTATTGATTATGCTTACATATTTCTTATCTATTGTTTGCTTTGATGTATTAAAGCATTCACAATTTCTAAAAGAATTATTTTTTAACAAAAATACCCTCATAACGAGTCCATCACTTTATCTTTTTAAAAAAAACATATATTGAGGAATGTTTTTATACGAAAAAGGTTTAAAAAAGTTATTTGATTTGTCTACTTATATCGTAGTATAGAACTTAATATTTATTTGATAGATTTTAAATACTCTTGCCTATGTTTTGATGATCTAACAAACTTACTGTTAAGAACCAGATAGGGAATCTGACCTACTTGGACTGCTGCAAGCTTTAACGGATTTCAACTAAAGGTGAACTGCTACAACTTCAGGAGCTAGGAACTCACACAAGGACCTGATACTCTTGTGGTTTCCTCATAGCAGTACAGAGTCAATTGGACACAGCTGGAAATGAAGTGACCGACGGCACCATTTCTGCCGCACTGCACTGTCCGCCCACTCATTCTCTAATCAAACAAAGTACTCACATCATTTCATGTGATGTGATCAAGATGTACCCACAATGAGTTTTATACAAAACATCACTGGAAGGTTTCTGTTTCTTATTTAAGCTTCTTGCAAAAAAACAGAGAAATCAATCCTCACAAGCTTGAAGAACAAGGTTGAATGCAACTACGGACCAGTTCCTAAAAGATAGCCTGTTGTTACCCTAGTTGAGTTGTAACCTTGTTATTGTACTTATTGTATCTCCTAAACTGCTTACCTAGAAGCGTTTGATTAGGAATCCTCTTGTAAATCCGTAAACTCCTTGAGTTTATGTTGTGACTAGATTTAGTCATAAGGAAAAGTCTTTGTAATTGTAGAGTTACAAAGTGGCTTGTGGTGAGAGCATCACAAGTTAGAAAAAGCCTTTGTAACTAGGAAGTCACAAAGTGGCTTGTGGTAAGAGTACCACAAGTTAGTTGAGTAAATCCTTTACAATAGGAATCATTGCAAAGTGGCTTGTAATAGGTAGATTGCAAGTTAGTGAAGTTAAAAGCCTACAGTGTAGGTCGTGGTTTTTTGATCCCCTTGTGTGGGATTTTTTCACGTAAAAATCCTCTACCTTATTTACGTACTGTTTTATTAGCATTCTCAGCAGAATCTTGTAGAGGACCAGGTACTCTATGATTTGGTGAACCCATACAAACTAACAATTGGTATCAGAGCGGGTTCCTCCTATCAGGCTAACACCTAGGAAGGATTCTCATGGCGGCTCCACCAAATTTTGAAGAAGGTCAATACATATACCGACCCCCCAAGTTTAATGGACAATGCTATTGGTGGTGGAAATCTAGAATGAACAATTTCATCATGGCTGAGGATTGTGAGCTATGGGATATCATTTGCGGTGGTCCTTATTTTCCAATCAAGGTACTAAAGGAATTTCCATTTTCAATGGCAAAAACCAGCGAAGAATGCACTGAAGCAGACAAGAAAGCTGTGGAGAAGAATTTTCGTGCCAAGAAAATTCTAGTATGTTGAATGGAACCTAAAGAGTACAATAGAATCTCTACCTGCGACACTGCCAATGAGATATGGGAAGCTTTGCAAACAGCTCATGAGGGAACTACACAAGTAAAACAGTCTGAAGATAAACCTAATACTGGTGATAGTTCCATGATGGCAGTTGAAGGCGAGGAGATTGGATATGACTCAACTTTTGCTTTGATGGCACAATCAGATGATGATGAAGACAATGGCAACAAAGAGGTAAACTTCAGGGATGTTCAGAGAAATCTGAAATCCTATTCTCCAAAAAAACTCATGTCTTTAGCTGATGTTTTAATCACTGCCTTTCATAGTCTTGTGGAGGATAGGGATTCTTTGATCTTAGAATTAGGAGAATCTGAACATATTAGAGACGACTTAGTGGCTGTAGTTACTGACCATAAGAAAACCATTGAAATCCTCAGAAAAGAAAAGAGTGATCTGTTGGCAGAAATTGCAGACCAAAGGGAAACAATAGTGAAACCATGGACTAAGTCAAAACCTGAAAGTTCTGAAAAGGGAAAGGAGATAGCAAGTGAGGAACACATTAGGCTTGAAAATGAGGTGAAAGCTATGAGATTTAGGATGTGTGCTGAAATTGAGAAAAACGAGCTTCTCCAAACTAATCTAGAAAGAGTAATGAATGATCTTGAAAAGTCCCTAAAGTGGACCTGGTCCTCAGAAGCTACCACTGCCTTGCTTACTAATGATTGTGAAAAAAGGCAGGGAGCAGGGTTCCAAAGGGAGAAAACTCCTCACAACCCTCACAGTAAGTACGTCACTGTCTCTGATAACTGGCCTCGTACCCGATGTGGGAACACTGGGCGCTTCAAGGAAGGTGTCCAGGCCAAGAATCAATCAGTTCAGAAAGACAAAGTGTTTGCTGAAACAGTGACTACAAAAGAGGGACCAGGTTCCACTCTGCATGGACTAAGAGAACTCTTATTCATCCTCTTGCTTACTACAAGGGACCCAAACTTGTTTGGGTTCCTAAAACTAACTCCTAATCTCTTGTGCAGGGAACAGTGAAAGGAAGCGGTCAACAATGGTTCATGGATAGTGGGTGTTCAAAACACATGACTGGGAGCACCACAGACTTTCTTTCACTAAAAGCCCTGCAAGGAGGGAGTGTATCCTTTGGCAATGGTAAAAAGGGGTACATTCTTGGAGTTGGAAAAGTTGGGAAGTCACTCACTCATTCTATTGAAAATGTGTACTATGTCAATGGGCTTAAGTACAGTCTCCTGAGTGTTTCTCAAATCTGTGATAAAGGAAACAAGGTGGAATTCTTGTCCAAAATATGTACAGTCACTGACCTTGTGACCGGTGAAATAGTACTGGTGGCCAAAAGGTACAAGAACATCTATGTTGCTGATTTCGAATCCTTACAGAGTGGTGATCTGAGTTGTCTGAAAGCTGTTGACGATGATGCTGAACTATGGCACAGAAGACTGGGCCATGCAAGCTTTTCCCTTCTGAACAAACTAATTCAGAAGGACCTGGTCCATGGTCTGCCTATGTCACAATTCAAGATGCAAAAAGTCTATGATGCATGTGCTAGAAGAAAACATATGAAGTGTTCCTTTAAGTCTAAAAGAGATGTGAGCACCTCAAAGCCACTTGAGCTTCTGCATATGGATCTGTGTGGACCTATGAGAGTGCAAAGCAGAGGAGGAAAAAGATACATTCTCGTAATCGTGGATGACTATTCCAGATTCACATGGACTCTGTTTCTCAAAACAAAAGATGAAACTATTGAAGTGTTTGTGGCCTTTGTGAAGAAAATCCAGGTGAAGATGGAGTCTAGAGTTGTATGCATTAGATCAGATCATGGGACAGAATTTGACAATGTCAAATTTGATGAATTCTGTAATGAAAATGGCATCACTCACAACTTCTCAGCTCCCAGAACTCCACAGCAAAATGGAGTAGTAGAAAGGAAGAACAAAACTCTGGAAGAATTTGCAAGAATAATGCTGATTGACAGTGGAATTGCAAAGAACTTCTGGGCTGAAGCTGTCAACACTGCCTGCTACTTAGTGAACAGGTGCATGATCAGATCACTTCTGAACAAGACCCCGTATGAATTGTTGAATGGAAGAAAACCCAAGCTGACTCACCTAAGAACATTTGGATGCAAATGCTATGTTCTCAACAATGGAAAGGATCAGCTTGGTAAATTCGATGCCAAGAGTGACGAAGGAATATTTCTGGGTTACTCTTCTCAAAGCAAGGCTTACAAGATATATAACAAGCGGACTCAATGTGTTGAGGAAAGTGTCCATGTTATTTTTGATGAATCTTATCCATCATTTGAGAAGAGTGCTGAGGAAGATCAAGATGGAGAACCCTTACTAGTTCCTGGTGAAGTCATTAACATGACAAACGGAAAGGCAGATATGATGAGTCAAGTAAAGGAGCCAAATGAAGACAACGCTGCCTCATCATCAACAAAACCAAACACTTCAATTGCAACCAAACACTTCAATTGCAGCTCAGGGAACTCTACTAGCACCTGAGAAAAGGATAGAGGAAAATCAGCCAAACATACCTTCCTCCTCTTAGAATGAACCTCAGGCGTCTAAGTGGAGGCACCAAAGCTCTCATCCTATAGACAACATCATCACTCCTCTAGATTTCGGAGTATAAACCAGGTCATGAGCCAGAAATTCACTTGCCTTCTCAGCCTTTCTCTCCCAGATAGAACCCAAAAATATCAAGGAAGCCTTGAAAGATGCAGATTGGATTACAGCCATGCAAGACGAGCTGCATCAGATTGAGAGAAACAATGTGTGGCACCTGGTACCTAGACCCCCAGATCAAACCATTATAGGAACCAGGTGGGTATTCAGAAACAAGCTCGATGAACATGGAATTGCCACAAGGAACAAGGCCAAGCTAGCGGTCCAAGGCTACAATCAGGAGGAAGGGATTGACTATGATGAAATGTTTGCTCAAGTGGCTCACATGGACGCTATCAGAATTCTAAATCGCTTTTGCATCTCATATGGAATTCAACATGTTCCAAATGGATGTCAAGAGTGCATTTTTGAATGGACTCCTTAAGGAAGAAGTCTATGTGAAACAACCTCCAGGGTTTGAATGTCATGAGCACCCTAAATATGTGTTCGAACTGGACAAAGCTCTGTACGGGCTAAAGCAGGCTCCTCGAGCTTGGTATGAAAGACTGTCAAAGTTCCTCTTAGAAAATGGTTTTAAGAGAGGGAAAATTGACAACACTCTTTTCTTAAAGAAACGAGGAAGAAACCTGCTCATTGTTCAGGTTTATGTTGATGATATCATTTTTGGAGCAATAGATGACTCTCTGTGTGAAGAATTTGCAAAACTCATGGGAAGTGAATTTGAAATGAGCATGACAGGGGAATTAAACTTCTTCTTGGGTCTTCAAGTAGAACAGACCTCAAAGGGTATATCCATTTGTCAGCAAAAATACATCAGTGAGCTCTTGAAGAGGTTTGACATGGAAGCATCAAAGGTGATAGACACTCCCATTGCAACTGCCACTCGACTGGACATGGATGAAACTGGATCTCCTGTGAATCAAACCATGAATTGAGGGATTATTGGGTCTCTCCTCTATCTCACTGCCAGTCGACCGGATATTGTTTTCAGTGTGGGGCTGTGTGCGAGGTTTCAATCAAATCCCAAGGAATCTCACTTGAAGGCTGCCAAAAGAATACTGAGATATCTCAAAGGAACACAGGACCTGGTGCTGTATTATCCATCAGGTGACAGTTTTAATCTGTTTGGGTATGTTGATGCAGACTATGGAGGTTATCTTGTAGACAGAAAAATCACTTCTGGAATGGCTCACTTCTTAGGTTTATGTCTTATCTCTTGGGGTACAAGGAAGCAAAATTCAGTGGCTCTTTCAACAGCTAAAGCTGAATATGTAGCTGCAGCATCCTGCTAAGCTCAGCTTCTATGGATCAAGCACCAACTGGAGGACTTTGGGGTACTACTGAGAGTGTGCCTCTTCTATGTGACAACACCAGTGCACTAAACATAGCCAAGAATCCAGTTCAACAAAAAAGGACAAAACATATCGATGTGAGGCATCATTTTCTAAGAGACAATGTGGAGAAAGGGTTGATATGTATGAAGTTCTGCAGCACAGAAGATCAAATTGCAGACATTTTTACCAAGGTAAGTAGGGAATAGTTTGAAAGAAACAGAGTGAAGCTGGGGCTGTTGAAGCCAAATTGAGAACCTGATTCCTCTTTAGCTGGCTTTGACCCTTAAGAAATAACTGGCTCAAAGTGTTTTCTAGCCATGTCTAACTCACTTCAATACCGTTGCAGGTAAACACGCATGATGAGAATAGAGGCGATAGATGCAGTGCATGAATGATAAAAAGGGATTGATTCTTTTCAAAAAAAAAATTCAAGAACCAGGTTCTTGTACCAAAGGTTATTAGTTCTGTGCATGCTTTTAATACATGTCTTAAAAAGGGTACAAAATAAAACTGCCATGTCATCAACTTTTCAGATCCTGCTGTCACGTCCCTTCATCTCAAAACGTTCCATCTCCCTCTGAAACATAGTAATTCTCCATGCGCAACCGCCATTTCAGAACAGGTGCCTATTTCTCTCTCTTCATAATTAGTCTCTCCTTTTAATAAAACCCCCTCTTCTGCTCTTCTTAACCATAAGTCCTACACTAGAATCACCCAAAAAGAAGGATCATCACACCACTTCTTTCAACGGCTGAGAAGACTTCCGATCTCCTTGCCTCAGTTGTAACTACCACTAATCAATCTATGGAACCTTCTGTTCTCACTAAGCCTTCCTCACCCTCTATTACTCCTGCTGCTACAGTCACACCTTCCCCAATTTCCCAATCTCTTCCCAATTCAGAAACCCTTGAAACTACTGCTCCGTTCTCCCCATCGTCTGATGTTCCCACCAGTAAAACCCTAAGTGGAGAACAAGGTCAAAATACTGAGGTCACAAAGGGTTCTGCCATCGTTGCCACCGATTCCTTGGTTGTGGAAGCACCGGTTGAGGAAGAGAAAGATGCTGTAACTGTGTTTGTAGTATCCGCTGATGGTGTACTGCATGAGATTATATTCCAGAAAAATGAGACACACAGTGTGGAGGAGGAAGGGGCCATTGTGGCTGTTGAAGGGGATGCAGTAGCAGATACTACTGGGGCATCATATGAGGAACCTGATCCCTCTCCGGAGGACCCAGGTCAGGGCTCTCATCCCCAGGATAGTGTTGTTCCTGCATTCGATATTGTGCCCCTGGAAATTCAAGCACCAGAATTGAGATCCAGTGATGAAGAAGACCTAGATAATGTGGCTCTTGATGCCTTCATAAGTAAGCGAAGGGTTGTGTCCGCCCCTTAATCTGAAATCAAACGACCTACTACCAGGCTCCAAGTTAAAGTGGCCTACGACTCTGCTCTCCAAAAGAGCAAGAAGAGTAGTAAGAAGAAAAGAAGAAAGTTGGTGAAGGATGGTGTACCTGTAAGTATTGAGGCGATCCCTGTAGTCGAGGTGGAAGAGGGAACCCTAGAGGAACCTGGTTCACTTGTTAGGTGGTCTTCGAAAAAGACAAAGCCTGTTTCAATAGAGAAAGGGTCAACATCTAAGTCTAAGATGAAGGAGGTAGTGAGTGAGTTTTCCATGTCTGATGAGGATATCCTAGTCAAGTCCAAGGGAAAAGGCAAAGTCAGTGGAGAGAAGTTTGGGAAATGCAAGTCTGAATCTTTTGAAGAACCTAGGTCTGTGAAGAAAATGAGAAGTGAAGTCAGCCTTGGCTCTGAGCACCTGAGGCATCAAAAAGTTCTGCTAGGTCGTATGTTTGACCCCACAATCTCTGAGATGGCTGGAATGCGCCAAATTATGGAAATGGTCGAGTTTCAACGTTAGGTGCATCTATTTCACATTGATGCACCTAAGGTGTATGAGGAGGAGGTACAAAGTTTCTTCGCTAGCCTCTTTCCAGTTGATACTGACCATGTTTGTGCTTTGGTCAATGGGGTGGACATCGTCTTTGATGTAAAATTGCTTGGAGAGATCTTAAAAGTTCCTACAGTTGGTGTATCGAGTGTAAGAGATGTGTGTCAGTATAACTTCAGAAATGCAGTGGTAAAAGACAATGCTAACCAGAAATGGGACCAGATCCCTAAGAAAGCACTACTCCCTGTTTACCAGCTGCTGTTTGAATTGGTTAACAAAGTCCTATTGCCTCGAGCTGAAAGGAGGTCAGTGACTTCTAAGTCTGACCTATTCCTAATGGAGCAACTGGATGGTTTCAATCCTTTGAGTCTGCCTGCTATTATGATTGAACACATGCAAAAGGTTGCCACCTTCAAGGACGGTAATCATGGCCTTCCCTATGGATTCTTGCTTACTCCAGTGTTCAAATTCTTTAAAGTCCTATTTGGAATGGGTAAAGTGGGGACTCGAAAGCAGATCTTCTCACAGATAACTTTGGAAGAGTGCGAGTGTGTGAAAAAGTATGGGGGGTAGGAAGTACATCAACCGTTTATCAGCTTATCAATGCACAGAACAGCGCAGCTGAGGAAATTCGCCGGTTGAAGGCCAGGAATGCTATCCTGGAAGGTCAGCAAGCTCGAGGGGTTCCGATGTCGAATGATGAAGTGGCTCGTTTGGCACAGGAGAATGCTAATCTCAGGGCGCAAGTAGAGAACCTGAAAGCAGAACTGCTCAATGAGCAAAAGTCGGCAAACGCTCGAATAGACCTCGTTCTCCAAACACTTGCTGCAGCTACCAAGCCTTTTACTCCTAGTGCCCCCTAAGTACTCCTTCAGTGACCAGTTTTCTGGATGTGGTTTTTATTTTTTCTTTGTTGATGGTTTGGCGGATATTTTTTTTCTTGTGGTTGGGATGAAACACTACTGCTCCCGTTAACAAGTCCAATGTTGCCTCTCGCTTTTTTCAAAAGCAGAGGCATATTAAATCTTTATTAATCTCAATCCTCGTTTTATTATGTCAGTACTCTCTTTCTGTGTTCTATTCTCTATCATGATTGTGTGCACATATGTGGCATGAGTTAGCTTAGCTGGACTTCTTTGTGATGTTATTCTTTTTAATGATGCCAAAAGGGGAAAAATAATACTCAAGGGGAACACATGGGGGAACTGGCTGCTCTGACCATATGAACTATTAACTGGCTGCTCTGACCATATGAACTATTGTTACGATAAGGCATAGTCTCAGGGGGAACTCTGTGTTCCCTGATACTTTAAAACTGGTTCGTACTGCCCTAATTCCACTCTCTAAATGTTAAGTTTGTCATCGTCAAAAAGGAAAAAATTGATAGATTTTAAATACTCTTGCCTTATGTTTTGATGATCTAACAAACTTACTGTTAAGAACCAGATAGGGAATCTGACNGAATTGTTGAGTGGAAGAAAACCCAAGCTGACTCACCTAAGAACATTTGGATGCAAATGCTATGTTCTCAACAATGGAAAGGATCAGCTTGGTAAATTCGATGCCAAGAGTGACGAAGGAATATTTCTTGGTTACTCTTCTCAAAGCAAGGCTTATAAGATATATAACAAGCGGACTCAATGTGTTGAGGAAAGTGTCCATGTTATTTTTGATGAATCTCATCCATCATTTGAGAAGAGTGCTGAGGAAGATCAAGATGGAGAACCCTTACTCGTTCCTGGTGAAGTCATTAACATGACAAACGGAAAGGCAGATATGATGAGTCGAGTAAAGGAGCCAAATGAAGACAACACTGCCTCATCATCAACAGAACCAAGCACTTCAATTACAACCACTGAAGCTGAAGAAAGAATGGTTGATGCAGTTCAGGGAACTCCACTAGCACCTGAGAAAAGGATAGAGGAAAATCAGCCAAACATACCTTCCTCCTCTCAGAATGAACCTCAGGCGTCTAACTGGAGGCACCACTCATCCTATAGACAACATCATCACTTCTCTAGATTCCGGAGTACAAACCAGGTCAAGAGCCAGAAATTCACTTGCCTTCTCAGCCTTTCTCTCCCAGATAGAACCCAAAAATATCAAGGAAGCCTTGAAAGATGCAGATTGGATTACAGCCATGCAAGACGAGCTGCATCAGTTTGAGAGAAACAATGTGTGGCACCTGGTACCTAGACCCCCAGATCGAACCATTATAGGAACCAGGTGGGTATTCAGAAACAAGCTCGATGAACATGGAATTACCACAAGGAACAAGGCCAGGCTAGTGGTCCAAGGCTACAATCAGGAGGAAGGGATTGACTATGATGAAACGTTTTCTCCAGTGGCTCGCATGGAAGCTATCAGAATTCTAATCGCTTTTGCATCTCATATGGAATTCACCCTGTTCCAAATGGATGTCAAGAGTGCATTTTTGAATGGACTCCTTAAGGAAGAAGTCTATGTGAAACAACCTCCAGGGTTTGAATGTCATGAGCACCCTGAATATGTGTTCAAACTGGACAAATCTCTGTACGGGCTAAAGCAGGCTCCTCGAGCTTGGTATGAAAGACTGTCAAAGTTCCTCTTAGAAAATGGTTTTAAGAGAGGGAAATTTGACAACACTCTTTTCTTAAAGAAACGAGGAAGGAACCTGCTCATTGTTCAGGTTTATGTTGATGATATCATTTTTGGAGCAACAGCTGACTCTCTGTGTGAAGAATTTGCAAAACTCATGGGAAGTAAATTTGAAATGAGCATGATGGGGGAATTAAACTTCTTCTGGGGTCTTCAAGTAAAACAGACCTTAAAGGGTATATCCATTTGTCAGCAAAAATACATCAGGGAGCTCTTGAAGAGGTTTGACATGGAAGCATCAAAGGTGATAGACACTCCCATTCCAACTGCCACTCGACTGGACATGGATGAAACTGGATCTCCTGTGAATCAAACCATGTATAGAGGGATTATTGGGTTTCTCCTCTATCTCACTGCCAGTCTACCTGATATTGTTTTCAGCGTGGGGCTGTGTGTGAGGTTTCAATCAAATCCCAAGGAATCTCACTTGAAGGCTGCCAAAAGAATACTGAGATATCTCAAAGGAACACAGGACGTGGTGCTGTATTATCCATCAGGTGACAGTTTTAATCTGATTGGGTATGCTGATGCAGACTATGCAGGTTATCTTGTGGATAGAAAAAACACTTCTGGAATAGCTCACTTCTTAGGTTCATGTCTTATCTCTTGGGGTACAAGGAAGCAAAATTTAGTGGCTCTTTCAACAGCTGAAGCTGAATATGTAGCTGCAGCATCCTGCTAAGCTCAGCTTCTATGGATCAAGCACCAACTGGAGGACTTTGGGGTACTCACTGAGAGTGTGCCTCTTCTATGTGACAACACCAGTGCACTAAACATGGCCAAGAATCCAGTTCAACAAAAAAGGACAAAACATATCGATGTGAGGCATCATTTTCTAAGAGACAATGTGGAGAAAGGGTTGATATGTATGAAGTTCTGCAGCACAGAAGATCAAATTGCAGACATTTTTACCAAGGCGCTAAGTAGGGAACAGTTTGAAAGAAACAGAGTGAAGCTGGGGCTGTTGAAGCCAAATTGAGAACCTGATTCCTCTTTAGCTGGCTTTTACCCTTAAGAAATAACTGGCTCAAAGTATTTTCTGGCCATGTCTAACTCACTTCAATATCGTTGCAGGTAAACACGCATGATGAGCATAGAGGCGATAGATGCAGTGCATGAATGATAAAAAGCGATTGATTCTTTTCAATTTTTTTTTCAAGAACCAGGTTCTTGTACCAAAGGTTAGTATTTCTGTGCATCCTTTTAATACACGTCTTAAAAAGGGTACAAAATACAACTGCCATGTCATCAACTTTTCAGATCCTGCTGTCACGTCCCTTCATTTCAAAACGTTCTATCTCCATCTGAAACATTGCAATTCTCCATGCCCAACCGCCGTTTCATAACAGGTGTCTATTCCTCTCTCTTCATAATTATTCTCTCCTTTTAAAAAACCCTCTCTTCTGCTCTTCTTAACCATAAGTCCTGCACTAGAATCACCAGAGAAGACTTTCGATCTCCTTGCCTTAGTTGTAACTACCACTGATCAATCTATGGAACCTTCTGTTCTCACTGCGCCTTCCTCACCCTCTATTACTCCTGCTGCTACAGTCACACCTTTCCCAATTTCCCAATCTCTTCCCAATTCAGAAACCCTTGAAACTACTGCTCCGTTCTCCCCATCGTCTGATGTTCCCACCAGTCAAACCCTAAGTGGAGAACAAGGTCAAAATACTAAGGTCACAAAGGGTTTTGCCATCGTTGCCACTGATTCCTTGGTTGTGGAAGCACCGGTTGAGGAAGAGAAAGATGTTGTAACTGTGTTTGTAGTATCCGCTGATGGTGTATAGCATGAGATTACATTCCAGAAAAATGAGACACACAGTGTGGAGGAGGAAGGGGCCATTGTGGCTGTTGAAGGGGATGCAGTATCAGATACTACCGGGGCGTCACATGAGGAACTTGATCCCTCTCCGGAGGACCCAGGTCAGGGCTCTCATCCCTAGGACAGTGCTGTTCCTGCATTCGATGTTGTGCCCCTGGAAATTCAAGCACCTGAACTAAGACCCAGTGATGAAGAAGACCTAGATAATGTGGCTCTTGATGCCTTCATAAGTAAGCGAAGGGTTGTGTCCAACCCTGAGTCTGAAATCAAACGACCTACTACTAGGCTTCAAGTTAAAGTGTCTTATGACTCCGCTCTCCAAAAGAGCAAGAAGAGTAGTAAGAAGAAAAGAAGAAAGTTGGTGAAGGATGGTGTACCTGTAAGTAATGAGGCGATCCCTGTAGTCGAGGTGGAAGAGGGAACCCTAGAGGAACCTGGTTCACTTGTTAGGCGGTCTTCGAAAAAGACAAAGCCTGTTTCAATAGAGAAAGGGTCAACATCTAAGTCTAAGATGAAGGAGGTAGTGAGTGAGTTTTCCATGTCTGATGAGGATATCCTAGTCAAGTCCAAGGGAAAAGGCAAAGTCAGTGGAGAGAAGTTTGGGAAATGCAAGTCTGAATCTTTTGAAGAACCTAGGTCTGTGAAGAAAATGAGAAGCGAAGTCAGCCTTGGCTCTGAGCGCCTGAGGCATCAAAAAGTTCTACTGGGTCATACGTTTGACCCCGCAATCTCTGAGATGGCTGGAATGCGCCAAATTCTAGAAATGGTTGAGTTTCAACGTTGGGTGCATCTATTTCACATTGATGCACCTAAGGTGTATGAGGAGGAGGTACAAAGTTTCTTCGCTAGCCTCTTTCCAGTTGATACTGACCATGTTTGTGCTTTGGTCAATGGGTTGGACATCGTCTTTGATGTAAAATTGCTTGGAGAGATCTTAAAAGTTACTACAGTCGGTGCATCGAGTGTAAGAGATGTGTGTCAGTATAACTTCAGAAATGCAGTGGTAAAAGACAATGTTAACCAGAAAGGGGACCAGATCCATAAGAAAGCACTACTCCCTGCTTACCAGCTGCTGTTTGAATTGGTTAACAAAGTCCTATTGCCTCGAGCTGAAAGGAGGTCAGTGACTTCTAAGTCTGACCTATTCCTAACGGAGCAACTTGACGGTTTCAATCCTGTGAGTCTGCCTGCTATTATGATTGAACACATGCAAAAGGTTGCCACCTTCAAGGACGGTAATCATGGCCTTCCCTATGGATTCTTGCTTACTCAAGTGTCCAAATTCTTTAAAGTCCTATTGGAATGGGTAAAGTGGGGACTCGAAAGCAGATCTTCTCACAGATAACTTTGGAAGAGTGCGAGTGTGTGAAAAAGTATGGGGGGTAGGAAGTACATCAACCGTTTATCAGCTTATCAATGCACAGAACAGCGCAGCTGAGGAAATTCGCCGGTTGAAGGCCAGGAATGCTATCCTGGAAGGTCAGCAAGCCCGAGGGGTTCCGATGTCGAATGATGAAGTGGCTCATTTGACACAGGAGAATGCTGATCTCAGGGCACTAGTAGAGAACCTGAAAGCAGAACTGCTCAATGAGCAAAAGTCGGGAAACGCCCGAATAACCTCGTTCTCCAAACACTTGCTGCAGCTTCCAAGCCTTTTACTCCTAGTGCCCCCTAAGTACTCCTTCAGTGACCAGTTTTCTGGATGTGGTTGTTATTTTTTGTTCTTTGTTGATGGTTTGGGGGATGTTTTTTTTCTTGTAGTTGGGATGAAACACTACTGCTCCTGTTAACAAGTCCAATGTTGCCTCTCGCTTTTTTCAAAAGCAGAAGCATATTAAATCTTTATTAATCTCAATCCTCGTTTTATTATGTCAGTACTCTCTTTCTGTGTTCCATTCTCTATCATCATTGTGTGCACATATGTGGCATGAGTTAGCTTAGCTGGAATTATTTGTGATGTTATTCTTTTTAATGATGCCAAAAGGGGGAAAATAATACTCAGGGGGAACACATGGGGGAACTGGGTGCTCTGACCATATGAACTATTGTTACGATAAGGCATAGTCTCAGGGGGAACTCTGTGTTCCCTGATACTTTAAAACTGGTTCTTACTGCCCTAATTCCACTCTCTAAATGTTAAGTTTGTCATCATCAAAAAGGGGGAAATTGATAGATTTTAAATACTCTTGCCTTATGTTTTGATGATCTAACAAACTATTGTTAAGAACCAGATAGGGAATCTGACCTACTTGGACTACTGCAAGCTTTAACGGATTCCAGCTAAAGGTGAACTGCTACAGCTTCAGGAGCTAGGAACTCACACAAGGACCTGGTACTCTCGTGGTTTCCTCATAGCAGTACAGAGTCAATTGGACACAGCTGGAAATGAAGTGACTGACGGCACTGTTTCTGCCGCACTGCACTGTCCGCCCACTCATTCTCTAACCAAACAAAGTACTCACATCATTTCATGTGATGTGATCAAGATGTACCCACAATGAGTTTTATACAAAACATCACTGGAAGGTTTCTGTTTCTTATTCTAGCTTCTTGCAAAAAACAGAGAAATCAATCCTCACAAGCTTGAAGAACAAGGTTGAACGCAACTACGGACCAGTTCCTAAAAGATAGCCTATTGTTGTCCTAGTTGAGCTGTAACCTTGTTATTGTACTTATTGTATCTCTAAACTGCTTACCTAGAAGCGTTTGATTAGGAATCCTCTTGTAAATCCGTAAACTCCTTGAGTTTATGTTGTGACTAGATTTAGTCATAAGGAAAAGTCTTTGTATTATAGAGTTACAAAGTGGCTTGTGGTGAGAGCATCACAAGTTAGAAAAAGCCTTTGTAACTAGGAAGTCACAAAGTGGCTTGTGGTAAGAGTACCACAAGTTAGTTGAGTAAATCCTTTGCAATAGGAATCATTGCAAAGTGGCTTGTAATAGGTAGATTGCAAGTTAGTGAAGTTAAAAGCCTACAGTGTAGGTCGTGGTTTTTTTATCCCCTTGTGTGAGATTTTTCCACGAAAAAATCCTCTGCCTTATTTACGTACTGTTTTATTAGCATTCTCAGCAGAAACTTGTAGAGGACCAGGTACTCTACGGTTTGGTGGACCCATACAAACTAACATTATTTTTTTTAAAATATGCTAAGTATCTATTTATTACTAGGGATATAATTTTATTTCTCACTTTCATGGATTATTTCAAACTTGCATTAATATAATAACATATTTTAGTCAAGCATAAATTTTGAAGGACAATTTTGTCTTTAACTAAGTTAATGCATGCATTAAAACCCATTGCATTATTAATACCATGGTTTCGTATGCATTAGTTATGCATAGGATAATACCAAATATGGTGTATAACTAATGTTTGAATAACTAATGCATATGTTCAAAAAGTGTACCAAACAATGTATTACTAATACACAAAGCTAATGCATGTATTATTTTATCTAATGCATCCTGCCAAACGACCCCTTAATGAACAGTGCTAAGGTAATAAAATCAAGACTTGAATTACTTAAGAGTAAATGAGGATAAAAACTAGACCATTGAACACAACTGTTCAATAACATGTTTGGCTTCATTCAGATCAGCTTTTATAGACAGACAATTTAACCAAAGCTGGAATACACCAGCATAGGACTCAGAATAAGGGAAATTACATCAGAGGAATATTGATCATCAAAATGTTTACAGTAGTAGTGGTTTCATTAAATTGGTTAAAAGTTAACATCTTCTCGAGGTGATAGAATGGATTTCAATTTCATCTCTTGCCAAGGTAAAAGATATGTCAATGTTGATTCCATGGCGGCTGGTGGTAGTGTTTGCTGAAGATGCCTCAATAAATTAGTCACGCGATTTATAATTTCTTCTGTAGCAAGATCAATTTCAGAACACAGAACCTACAGAAGAAGCAACATGCAATTACTGAATGTGTACATATACATAAAATTTAGTTTGATAAGATGCCACCATTACACAATATTATGGGACAGTCGTATTGGCAGATCGATCAATCAACTTTTTCCATGAAATTTAAATCAAAGGGAAAGAAACACAGAAATCATATTATTATCAGATAAATATATCTGATAGTCAAATTTATACAAACAAAAAAAAAACTACAAATGAGAAAACAGACAAATGTAATTTGTAAAATGTCAAAAGGTTTTAATGCTTTTCTTGCAAGAATAAAAGTGTCACGACCCAAGTTCGCCCTCCGTGACTATCGTGACGGCACCTAGTCTCTACGACTAGGTAAGCCTAATAAATTGCGGAAAAAGAAACAACAGAATAAAACAAATAAAAACTTGCGGAATAAACATAGTGAAGGTTTAAAGATGCCGCTCGGCATATACAATACAACTCTCAAACTGAAACTACATTTCCCAAAATCCGGAATCTCATGAAATACAAGTTGTGGAATAACTACAGTGTTCTAACTCCAGAGTGTCTAAACAAAAGTAAATACAGAAGGGCTAATACTATGAGAGAGAATGGAAAGGGACTCCTCGGTCTGCGGACGCAGCAGACATACCTCGAAGTCTCTGATGGATCACCCCGCCTCAAGGGTAGTAGGGCTGAGTCGAAGTACCTGGATCTGCACATGAAAAACATGCGCAGAAAGGGCATGAGTACACCACAGCGGTACTCAGTAAGTGCCAAGCCTAACCTTGGTCGAGTAGTGACGAGGAAGGTCAGGGCCCTACTGATTTTAGCTGAAAAACGGGGTAAAACAGTATAGAATACGACAATATAATTAAATGCTAACACTATGAAGTAACACAGGATAATAGAATAACAACAACTATAACAGAGACAGAAGAAATCACGAAAAGAGTACAGCTCAACACAGAGATAACAATCGGGGATCTCCCAGGATACCGTCCTGTAGTCCCAAATATAAATATCCATCGGATCTCCCGGGATACCGTCCCGTAGTCCAACTCATAGTGCGCGGGGATCTACCGAAAATCCCGATCCATAGTTCCAAATGTAAATACCCAATACTGGGGGAATCTACCGGGTGCAGTCCCGTAGTTCCAATATAAAAGTGCAGGGGGAGCTCCCGAAATACCAATCCATAGTCCCAAAGTAAATAGGCAGGGGGATCTCCCGGGATACCGTCCCGTAGTCCCAAAGTAAACACACAGCAGCAACACGAAGAATACTCAATTCAATTCCAATTTCATACCAAGGTAAAATAGGTATTTCTAACCTAGCATGCTGCACATAATCCAAATAAGGCAGTTTGAGCAAGTAAAGCAATTAAGTCAATTAAACATGCTTCCCTAAGCTAACAACATGCTTAAATTGCAAGCAGTATAAACAGGAAAAGGAATCACAATTATAGTTACTTAATGAAAACTGATTTTCAATAATTAGCACAAGTACGCACTCGTTACCTCACGTACAAGACATTTCAAATATAAACAATACCAAATCCTAAGGGAATTTTCCCCCACACAAGGTTAGGCAAGCCACTTACCTCGAACCGGCTCAAAATCAACCCGAAACCACACTCTTGCCACAGGTACTCGACTCCAAATGGCCCAAATCTATTCAAATCAATTGCATAACATAAATAAAACTTCAAGTAACAGATTCTACTAATTAATTCTAAGCTAATACGCGAAATTAGGAAAAATGACCAAAACGCCCTTCGGGCCCACGTCTTGAAATCGGGTAAAATTTACAAATTCGGGATCCTCACACTCTCACGAGTTCAACCATACAATAGTATTAAAATCGCACCTCAAATGGTCCCTCAAATCACCTCTCAAAACTCTCTAATTACCCAAGCCCTAACCCCCAATTTACCACTGATTTCTCCCTTAAATTTCAGCTAATAAAGATAAAAATCACCATAATAACGAGTTTAGGAACCAAGGACCTTACCTCAATGAATCCCTCTAAAAATCTCCCTTGAAATTGCTCCCAAAAGCTTTACCCCGAATGAAATATTGAGAAAAATGACCAAAAATCGCGAAGGAAATCTTTTATACTTTCTGACCCAGACTTTTCGCACCTGCGGTCTATTTCCGCTTCTGCGCTACCGCTTCTGCGGTTTTCACTAAAGCCTCCTTCTCCGCACCTGCGACCCAGATTCCGCATCTGCTGTACACCTCCCGCTTCTGCGGTTTCTGCTGCCTTCACTTGTGGCCGCATCTGCGGCTCCATGTCCGCTTCTGCGAGTCCGCACCTGCGGTCCCCTAGCCGCAGGTGCGATTATGACAGTAATAGAACAACTTCAGCTGTCAAACCCAACTAAAAATCTCCCGTTAACCATCCGAAATCACCCCGAGGCCCCCGGGACCTCAACCAACAGCACGAACAAGTCATATACCACTATCCAAACTTATACCAATCTTCAAAACACCTCAAACAACATCGAAACACCAAATCATCATCGAATTCAAGCCTAAGAATTCCAAAAACTTCTAAATTACGCTTTCGATCAAAAAAATCTATCAAACCTCGTCCGAAATGACCTGAAATTTTGCAAGCACGTCACATTCAACACTACGGAGCTACTCCAACTTCTGGAATTCCATTCCGACCCCGATATCAAAATCTCACTATCGAACTGGAAACTTCAAAAATTCAACTTTCGGCATTTCAAGCCTAAATAAGCTACGGACCTCCAAAACACAATCTGAACACGCTCCTAAACCTGAAATCACCCAACGGAGCTAACGGAACCCACAGAATTCCATTCCGAGGCCGTCTTCACCCTGTTCCGACTACAGTCCAAATTCTAAAACTTAAATTCTCATTTAGGGACTAAGTGTCCCAAAACACTCCGAAACTCAAAGCGAAACCTCCCGGCAACTCAGAATAGCAGAAATAACACGGAAAAAACAGTTAATAGGGGATCAGGACGTTAATCTTAAAACGACCGGCCGAGTCAAAAAGAATCACAGTTCCAAATTCTTTATATCCATCACAAATGAACAACTCAATCTAACATTTAATAGTTTTGATTTCAGACTAACCTCTCGAAATAATTTTTGGAATGTACTGATAGTTGGGACCAATAAGTTCTCTGTCTAACCTGTACGTGAAAAAATACGGTAAAAGAGTGAGGACTATATAGAAAGGATTTACTATATGAGTTTGTGTATTAGTTCAAAAACTTTGATAGAAGTCAATTTAGATCATAATATTACTCCATGTATGATATTAAAAATATAAATACCTCAAGCAGTTTGTTTGACTAATGGTTGCATAGTTTTCCCAAGATGTGATATTGAGAAATTTATTTGGAACAAAATGCATGCTAGAACTAAGAACACATAACTTTATCTGTGGAAAACATTTCTAATCAAGTCCTGATATTGTTAAGTGAAGACCAGACAAGGATGAAAAGTAGAGCAAACTAATCTAGTACCTTTCAACCATTGAACATAGTTGGTCATCAACATATTTGGCTGTAGTCATGTCACCCTTTATAGGCGCAGTTTAGCCAAACCGGAATAATCTACCAAATACTTGGAATTAGAATTATGAAGAAATTATAACAAGATTAATTAAATAGTACAAAGGAGTCAACTATAGGATAAAAAAAAAAAATAATTCCAACATAAGCATATATAACCTGTAGGCTTAAGAATGCATAAACAAATAAACATTAGCGATTTCGAGGAGGACAAACCTAAGCTGACGAGTCAATATTTTCCCAACGAAACTGACAAATCTTACCAAGTGCATAAACATCATTATCAAATTCACTTTAATTCTCAGGTTCACGAGCTCGAAAATGCATTATCACTACATTGATCCTTGAAATAGCCTCTGAATCATTTCATGAGAATTACTAGTAAGTAAAAATTATACTACTCCAGTAAGTATCATCATCTTTTGTCATGCTATTATACCTTTAACAACATGTTTGAAATCAGAACCACCATATTCCGCGAAAAACACAAGTCCATAAAGAGCATATTGAACACGACATCAATGGTGTTTGGTTAAAACATAGAGTGAAGCAACCACTTGAATAAAGAACTTGTCAGCAACCAAACCTGTCTAACTGCTGGACTTTCGTCATTGCTTGCATCCAAAAGCAAAGGAAAAAATTCATCAGAGTACCTAGTTGGACATAGTGAGTAAATTTATCAAAACGGTAGAATATTTAAGAAAAAATTTATCATACACGTAAACAGAGGCAGATCCAGTACTTAAATTGGTTCAATATTTAAGATTTTTAACATTGAACTATATAGGTATGTGTCGTGAACTTACCCACATAGGAATTAGATATGATGATATGAGCTCGTCAAAGAAAGGCAAGAAAGCAGCCTTGATTGTTTCGATCAACGTATTTGATACTAGACCAACCTGATAAGAAAAGCTTTACGTTATTTGGGAATAACAATAGATAATAATGTATAGGGTCAAATTTGACCGTCAGCATCTCTACGCCAGTGGGCACGCCCAGTGAGTGTACGCCGACTAACGTAGTGGGTACGACTCGGACGTGGGGACAAAAGCGACATCGTTTAGGACTCAGTGTCTTCACTAGGAAGACGTTACCTATCCTTGTAACTTTTTGATTATTTCGAGGAAGGTCTCTTATTATATAAGGGAGACCTTCACATTGTAAAGGGGGGGATTCTGAAATAATACAACTCTCTCATTTTCTGACTTTCTCTCTCTATCTCTGCCTCAAACGAACATATTCTCTTGAGTTCATACTATCACTTTGCAATACTAGATCTACAACAATAACATCATCTTTACATCTCTAGGTCTATTATAGTTGATTACGATTTACCCTTTTCTTACTTTTGATTGTTTTCTAGCATATAAAGTATATTGTTAACTTTTGAGCCAAACAATTTGGCGCCGTCTGTGGGGATTTCGAGAATCAAAACCATAGTATCCACCTAGAGATCAACCAACTACCACTCTCTACACCACACAAAAACAGAGGATGGCCGAAAATAACACAAGATCAAAAGCTATATTGGGTGTCACTACCAATCTCCTTGGCCCTCTCAACGAGGCCGGTGATGATGGCACCCTGAATGCAACCCCTAGCATCACACCGGGTGCAGAGATCTCACCTTCCCCATCCGAAGATCTGAAGATCTTGCACGAAAAAGGAGCTTCCACATCTGCGGCTACGGAAGCACCCCTAGCGGTCAAGAAGCTGCTGGAAAGATGGCTAACAAGCACTCTAAGTGGCTTGGTTGAGAGGTCACCACAAAGTAACATCAGTGTACACCAACGGTAGATACCACTGCTGCCGTGGGTGAATCGGAAGTTGCACTAGCAAATAACGAACCCGTCGAGACACAGACCAACGAAGGCACGCTAACAGCCATCCTAAAGAAGATGGAAGAAATGGAAAATGAAAACAAGGCGCTCCGCGATCAGATGAAGGAACATCAGGAGAGGGTCGACAAGATCCCCGGTGCTCCCAAGTTGCTACCAAAACGCGACGTGGGAAGGTTCGTTGAACAACCATACACTGAAGAAGCTGCCCCTCACTCCACCCCAAAAACCTTCAAGATGCCACCCTACTTGAGGGTATATGACGGAACCACAGATCCCGAGGATCATCTGATCCACTACGTCACCGCTGTGAAGGGCAACGACCTATCAAAAGACCAGGTACCGTCGGTACTGCTGAAGAAGTTTGGCAAGACGTTGACAGGAGGGGCTTTAACATGGTACTCTCAGCTACCGGCTAAGGCAATATCAACGTTCGAGGAAATGGCGGATAAGTTCGTCACAGCCCATGCAGGCGCGAAGAAAGCGGAGGCCAGGGTCAACGACATCTTCACCGTCAGGCAAACCACAGGAGAGGGACTCAGGGACTTCCTAGCAAGGTTTAACAAGGTAAGGATGAGTCTACCAAACGTATCGGAAGGTATGGCAGTCGCCGCTTTCTAGAACGGGCTAAGCAAGGATGGTTCGAGGGCAACCAAGAAGTTGTTGAGCCGCCTCATGAAATATCCCCCTACCACATGGGAGGAAATCCACAACGCCTATTGCGCCGAGGTACGAGCGGACGAGGATGATCTTAATGGGCCGACCCAACGGCTAACAGCGATACACTCAGAAACGAGGAGAGATCGACGGAACGAAGGACGACGAGAACAACTCCCCCGCTCCAACAGAGATCGACATCAGCCATACACCAGATCCTCCCATCCGCCACCAAGGCATACAGACGCGCTACAGCGACACGTCGCCCCACTCCGAAACGAAAGAGGTACGCTCCCTTATTAACCGCCCATAACTTTTGTGTATCTCCTGTAGAAATAGTGTACGCACTGGAGAAGCTGGGCACCAAGGTGCAGTGGCCGCAGAAGATGAAATCAGACCCTGCCACAAGGAAATCAAACGTCCTATGTGAGTTCCATCAGGAACAGGGACACAGAACCGAAGACTGCATAGGCCTACGGCAAGAGGTGGTCAGGATGCTGAACCAGGGATACCGTGAGGGAGTTACTCAGTGACAAAGGGA
>NC_031989.1:62135555-62179459 GCF_001879085.1 Nicotiana attenuata
ATAAATATCATGCGGTTATCAAAGGATATAGTGATGCAAATTGGATAACCGGCTCAACAACGTCATACATTTCACCTCATTCATATTGCCGCCCCTGGTCGAGGTCAAATTCTCCTAAGCCGAGGTTTGCATTTCCGCCTATCGAAGACGCCCACCGAACGCGTCTCCAACGAGCGGAGGGACTAACTGTATAGGGTCAAATTTGACCGTCAGCGTCTCTACGCCAGTGGGCACGCCCAGTGAGTGTAAGCCGACTAACGTAGTGGGTACGACTCGGACGTGGGGACAAAAGCGACATCGTTTAGGACTCAGTGTCTTCACTAGGAAGACGTTACCTATTCTTGTAACTTTTTGATTATTTCGAGGAAGGTCTCTTATTATATAAGGGAGACCTTCACATTGTAAAGGGGGGATTCTGGAATAATACAACTCTCTCATTTTCTGACTTTCTCTCTCTATCTCTGCCTCAAACGAACATATTCTCTTGAGTTCATACTATCACTTTGCAATACTACATCTACAACAATAACATCATCTTTACATCTCTAGGTCTATTATAGTTGATTACGATTTACTCTTTTCTTACTTTTGATTGTTTTCTAGCTTACAAAATATATTGTTAACTTTTGAGCCAAACAAATAACTTATGTCTGAACTTTATTCTTAAAATGGAACATACATTGAACAAAATATTATCTTCTTGCTCCTTTCCCCCCTCCACAATTCATCTTCCTCGGCATCAAAGTCTTTTGATTTGGCTCTCTCTTTGAGTTTTTGTTTTCTATTTGAACTTTCCGTAATGACATGCTTTACATCGTTCATTATTTGGCGAAGCTGACCTTCATTAAGGACTGGTCGACTGATTTGAAAAAAGAAATAGATAATCTGAAAATTTTATTTTGCCATAGTACTAATGGAACACTTGAAGCAATATCAAGAATACAGTTTTTTATTTAGATCTCTATTGAAGGAGAAGACATTGGAGTTATTTACCATACCACCAAATTAGAAAGACGTTGTAAACTTGGATCAAGAATATTAAAGAGAAACTGTCTCAGACATAAACAAACCTGTAGGCAATTATTCAATTCATCCATCATGAATGCACATATTTCTGCCATAGGCTCCTGTGTGAGATGACAAATGAAGTGTCACTTTCTCTTTATCCAAATAGACAGAATTTAAACATTTTCCTTCCCGATAAAACAGCAACAACATAAACACTGATGTTAAGGACAACCTCATGCAAGCTTCGAACAGAGACAGTCTGACAACTTTGTGAAATATGATTCACTTCCAGAGTCCGGAACCCAATTGTGGTTCTTTTGGACTCAAAAGTACATAAATAAGTATTAAAAAAAAAGTTATCTTTCTATATATAACGCCAAAATACCTCGGGCTATACCTTAACGGTAACTTTTGCCGTTAAGGTATAGCGCGGGGTATTTTGGCGTTATATATACTGACAAATGACTGATAAGTATAGCATGAAGAATTCAAGCGCTATACCTATATCGCAAAAAATCAGCGCGCTATACCTATTTGTGGGCCCACCAATAAGTTAACTGACATAACAATAATTCAAATGTGTATAGCGCGCATTCAAAGAGCGCTATACATCCAAAATTTCAGCCCCCCAGGGCTAGCCATTTCCTATATAAAGGGGTTAGGATTTTAGGAAAATCCATTCAAAAAAAAATTCTAACTCCCGTTCAAACTTTTCTTCTTGTTAAATTCTCAAGCATTTTTTAATAATGTCTGAAGAGCGTAGAATAAGAGTTTCATTAAATTGGGGGGGGGGGGTGTGAGGTTGTGATGGAGAATAACTCTGTGAGGTACAGTTTATCTCCACAGTGTCATGTTAAATTACCGCTTACAATGAAGTACGATAAATTGATATCGTTGTTATGCAAAAAAATGAGTGTGAGGAAACGTTCAGTGATACTTAAAGTAACCGAAAGATATCCGTATTCCGTCACTCCGCAATGGTTTGCTTTTTACTCGGAGTTAAACATCAACGATGATGAAACTTTGAGGGATTTTATGAGGAATCCGGATGAATATCGGGAATTTCTTGTAATCAAAATGTTGAATATGTACGTCAAGGTTGAAGACGTTCCCAACAATGAGGTTGCCGGACAGGTTCCGGATAACCCCCAGTCATCGGGTGGTTATTCTGGAGCAGTTTTGGCCGGACAGGTTCCGGATGAAAGAGTTTTCCGTGATTTAAACTTATCACCGCCTGCTTTACATAATTCACAAGACGAGTGGCAAGCTTCAATTTTCCTTTGTGTTACGATGTACATTTTTGTTGTATTGAATTTGTATTAACGCTCATATATTTAACAGGAGGTACCGGCCGGATATGAATTTTACAAATTATAAACCCAAGCATAGTTTTGATGTGTTGGATCATGGTGGTCCATCTGGGAGTCATCACCTAAATAAAAATGTCCATCATGAAATTTCATCACATTACGACTTGTAAGTGAAGTGATACAGCTATATGGAAAGTATTTATTAATTTTAGTAGCTTATTATTTTGTTGATTGTGCAGTGAAAACGAAGTTGAACCACATGTAATCACTCAATTGCCCGAAGATAACATATTAAATCGGGATCTGGCAGATGCACAGAGTGAGGAAGAGAACAGTGATTACGACAACAATGCTGATGAATCTGGAGACAAGACACCCTTTCCTCATGAGGATGGTGATGAGGAGGAAGGACCTGATTTGACGAGAGAGTATGCTCCACCCCCCCCCCTAGACGAAGAGTGTACGAGTCCCAAGTGCCGTTTCATTCAAGGGATATTCCTTACCTTGATAACTTGCCAAGCATGCCGGATGTGGAAGCTCTCACAAGGAATTTTGATGAAATTCGGACAGCAATGTGGGATGAGCCTAGACCAACGGTGCTGGCAAAAGGCATGCTTTTTCCTGATAAAGCGCGCGTAAGCAAGGCTTGTAAAATGCACAACGTAAAAGAGTGTCGTGAGATGACGGTATGGGAGTCAAGTCCGGTTGTATACAAGGTTGTTTGTCGCAGGTGGTTTTGGCCATGTCATTGGATGTTGCGTGCGAGCAAGAAGAAGACAGGTCTGTGGAAAGTGGGTAAATACATTCCCACCCACACATGCGAAATGGACACATTCAACGAGAATCACTCCAACTTGGATATTGACTTGATTTCTCTTGTCCTTAGTCCACACATCGAAGCGTCCATAAGGTATAAAATCAAAGAGTGCATTACATTAGTCCACCAGGAACATGGCCATACCATTACCAAAAGAAAGGCATATCTCGGGCGCAAACGAGCATTTAAAAATAGTCTATGGTAACTGGGATAAGTCATTAGCAGCTCTGCCCAGGTACATGGCCGCACTGCAGCACGTTAACCCCGGGACGGTTGTTAAATGGAAGCTTGAGCGAAGTCCGGGTAAACCATAATATATATTAAATTACGTGTTCTGGGCGTTTAAACCAGCAATTGATGGTTTTTCGCATTGCCGGCCCGTAATATCCATAGACGGCACTCATGTCTATGGAAAGTACGATATCAAGTTGTTGATAGCCGTGGCAGTAGATGCTAATGGACAGATATTTCCTCTAGCTTTTGCTATTTGTGCCAATGAAAGCCAAGAGACGTGGACGCTATTTTTGAACCACTTGAAAGAGCACGTTGTCAAACAGCATTCCGGTATTTGTCTAATATCTGATCGGCACGGTGGTATCTTAAGTTCTGTGGAGAACTTGCCTGCATGGCAAGAACCTTATGCCTACCACCGTTACTGTGTGAGGCACTTTAAAGCCAATTTCCAGAAGGCATATCCCAACAAGGATCTGCATGATTTGATGTGGATGGCAGCAACAGACCACCAACAACATAAATTCCGGAGGCACATGGAATATATCAGGCAAGAAGACGAGGCAGCCTATCGTTGGTTAATGCGACATGACCCTGAAAAGTGGACTTTGCATGCGGATGGTGGCAGACGATGGGGAACTCTGACTACAAATGTGTCAGATTCTTTTAACGGGTATTGAAGTCGGCAAGAGGATTGCCTGTCACAGCCATGGTGCGAGTCGTTCAAGCAGATGGCGGAGAGGTTTGTTGAAAGATATGCAGCTGCAACGTCATTGATGGAAAGGGGTGTTGAATTTATGCCAGTGCCGATGAAGAGATTTGAGAAATACATACGGCGAGCACATTGGCATTCATTTTTGCAGTATGATAACGAAAGAAATATTTTTGAAGTTCGCACCGCTATCCATGAAAATTGGAGGAATAATGTACATACTGTAAATGAATCTAGAAGGTTATGCTCTTGTGGGAAATGGTCCATCTACCACATGCCTTGCTCACATGCCATCAAGTGATTTCAAAAAGTTGGTTTAGGTATAACCAACTATGTTGATCAACAATATAGTGTTGCCAAGTACCTAAACACATATAGTGGGCAGTTGCAGCCAGTGGGTCATGAGCTTTATTGGCTGCCTGAACCATTTAAAATGGTGCGTAAGAAGTCCTATTTGCGTCGAATACAGGTGCAGAAGAGAATGCGTATACGGAACCAAATGGATGTTAGTGATACCGTTTATGCGCGTAGATGTGGTATATGCTCGCAAACAGGACACGACAGTCGAAAATATCCTTCGGCTGGTTTGGATGGCAATAGTAATTAAGCTCGTGGTGGGTGTTCTTCTAGTCTGCCTAACTATCAATGAGTTTATGTTGTAATATTTAGTTATTTTATTTATGTTGCAAGATTTATAAAATAAAATTATGTTTGTTAATTATGATTTTAACTTTTCCATTTCAGTTTTTTTAATGATAATTAAAAAAAGTTATATATTCGGAAGAACTGGAAACAACATTGAAATTTCATAAAGCTGATTAATTTAATGTTAATTATGTTTGTTATTTTATATATGTGTGTTGTCTTGTTGAACCGAAAAAGATGCCCAACTGACATAAAGTTGTTTCGTACCCGTCAGAACTTTTAACACGCAAAGCATAGCGCGGTTAAATACTACGTTATGTGTGTTGTCTTGTCGAACTAAAAAATCTGCCCAACTGACATAAAGTTGTTTCGTACCCGTCAGAACCTTTAACATGCAAAGCATAGCGCGGTTAAATACTACTTTATGTGTATATATAGCGCGGTCAAATACAATGTTATGTGTGTTGTCTTGTTGAACTGAAAAGGCTGCCCAACTGACATAAAGCTGTTTCGTACCCATCAGAACCTTTAACACGCAAAGCATAACGCGGTTAAATACTACGTTATGTGTATATATAGCGCGGTTAAATACCACATTATGTGTGTTGTCTTGCCTATAAATAACGGGCTCATTCTAGTTATTTTCTGCGCTCAACAATAAGTAATAGCAAATCTTTCAAGAAAAGCAAGGTTTTTTAACGCACAAATGTCTTAACCTCTTTATGTACCAAGGTACGAGTGTGGAAAAAAAATGCATGATGCAAAGATGTTGGGATAATGGTGAAGTTGGACGCCGCTACTGGCACTGTGTGAACAAGTTTTATAAGGTTTCCGACGAACCTATTTGCGATTTTGAGGTATGGGTTGATGAACCCTGTTATCAGGAATGTTACAAAGAATCTTTGCAGCATCTTCATAATTTGTGTTTAATACAGTGGGAACGTGAAAAAGAACATAAAAGAGAGGTTGCGGAGTTGAAAGCGAAACTGAAAGAGGTAGAAGAAGAAAAAACTAAGCTGGAAGAATAATTTAAGTGGTTGGAGCAGAGAATAATGGACGGCAGGGACTAAACATTGACATGTATGTGTTTAGTGTATTACTTTATCTTTATGTTTCCCATGTCGTGTATTTTTATTAGTTGTACTGAATTTTAATTATGTTAAGTTGCTATGTTTGTGTTTGTGTTGTAGTATTAAACTAAATTAGTTGTACTGAACTTTATTTTCATTAATTGTAATGGAAGTTAAGTTTCAATGCTTGTGTTTGTATTGTAGTACGAAACTAACTAATGAACGGAGAAATAAAAAAGTAATGCGCATATTATATAAAAATTGTTGATAATGTATATACAAAAATATTATTTACATCAAATACAAAAAAAAAGGAAAGAAAATTAATGTGTCCCGCATCCAGTGTGCTTCAACGCAGCCGCTGGCCTGAGGCGCATCGCATCCCGCCTAGGTACGCTATCGGGATCGTCATCATCAAGTCGCCTCTTTATAGCCGGATGCGCCGCAGCATGATCATCAGTGGTGCTGACAGGAACGGCAGAAGGGGCCGTCAGTCCAGTAGAAACCAACATAAGAATAGAAAGCTCAGTATATCAAAGTATATAATAAGTCACAACAATTTAAATTGTCTTACCACGATCTCGTCTGGCTCCTGAATGTAATCATCTGTCGCAGCCATGTCAGCATCGCAAAAAGCCTTAAAAAGGAAATTAATAAAGTTATCGAAAATAAATGAGAAGAATAAAAACAAATTGTAATTCAATACTAAGAAACCATACCTGCGCCTGTGATGATGAACCATAACTCAGTCGGCGCCCACTATGTAAATCTCGGGTCGGCCGATCCTCAGCAACAGTAGATGGGCGTGGAAAATATGTATCCCAGTGAACTCTAGAAAGGTCCATGCCCTTGATCAATAATTGACCTGACGGGGTCACCTGCGAAGTCCCTAGAGTGAGATCCATCCCAAGGCTGTATGACGGCATGTCCGTCTCATGTAGGCCACCCGACAGATCAGCAGCAACATCATCAGCGGGGGCCTCAACGCCCCCTTGCTGGGGACCACCTCCTCTCCGCCCACCACCACGTCGTCCGGCACCCCTGCCTCGTCGGGCACAACCACCTCGTCGGGCACCAGGACCTCGCTCGTACTGCCCTGGCTCCACATAATCAGGCATGTGTGCCAAACGTTAATCCTCCTGGGCTCGCTGCATTGACCGGGTAACCACCTCTACAAATCGACGGCTGTAATCCTGCAAGGCGGCCGCAGGATCGCCGACATGATCCTGCATCTGCAGTCCCATCTGATAGACTGTATGTAGTCCAATAGCCTGCACAACGTATAAAATATAAACTACATATATTGTACTAAGTTACGGTTATATAATTAATAATAACAGAAAACATACCAGGGCCTCGTGTCGCCCGACGTATGGAACGTACCGACCGCCAACCTGATGAATAGGGTTCCCGATAAAAAGTCGGGTAACGTGGCGGTACCAGGACATATACCTCTGCATATCCACCGCCTGGATCTGTGTAAGTGGAGGCGGAATTATCCGATCTCGTTGGTCCCAAGTATGGATCTGCGCCGCTATCCATGCTATAAATGCATCGTCCGCCCTGGAACGATTAATTCCTCTGATAATTGTGTAGGCTTCCCATACTAGGCCCCCTAACGTATATTACTGGGGGCGGCTAAACTGGGGAGTACTCCGCTCTGAGGCATGATGCATCCACAATATCAGGCATATGAGCGAGGCAGAAGTGCTCCAAATCAGTCGCCAAACGAGCAATAATACTGCAGGCCAGCTATTCAAATCGTCGTTTTATAGCGTCCAGATAACTATCGAATAAGAACACAAACGTTGAGTATGCAAACACTAAAGTTAAATCTATACCAGGGTAAGTTTAGTTCATATTTACCTGTGCGCCCTCCAGCATATCCAACGCATCCCTGCAAAAGGGGAGAGATTATGTAGATGAGCATGCATAACTCTCCATGAAAAGTGTAACGGCGGAGGAACCCACCTCCTGGCTAGAGGGACGTAACGGAGGCTGCTACATTTAAGAGTAACTGTGGTAGAGGTGGCTGAAATTGCAAGAACCGCCTCACCTAGGCCCAAACTAACATACAAAGTTGACGTAAGTTTAAGATATTCTAAACTAGGTAGGAAGTTGGAACTATATGAACATCATATTCGAAATGTGTCACCTGTAGAAGCGGCAGAAAACCACAAACATCACTCTGGGGTGCGGCAACATGGCTCGCTGCTCGTCACATCTGCCTGTACATGTAGCCGAGAACAGCAGACACCCCAGCTGTAATAGAGGTAGATATATCATTCTGGCAAGCTAGAACCAGCCGAAATTGATAAGGCAACATCTTAGGCTAGCTGAGGGTCGCCTCGGAAGAATGTCGGGGACAAGACGCCCCCGAAAAATAGAAGAGACAGCAACAACAACCGTCGGCATTACGCGGGTAATATGTACCTCTTTGTATCGTCGGTGATATCGTGTGGGGGTAGAACCGATACCTCCAGGTACGATCTTAATAGGGTCGGACAAGTCAACCGGAACTGGCCCCCGGATGATGCAGTCTACGTCCTGTGGCTAAACCCGTGAGCTGGTGCAGCATGTCCAAATAATCCGCACTGCGACATAGATCTCATAGCAATAAGGCAGTTGAAAACGGCCATGCCATCAACGGGCAGGCCATATAAAACCTGCCCAAATCCCTGCAGCGTGATGGTGGACTCGCCCAATGGGCAGGGTGAAAAGTGTAAACGTCTCCAGTCGCCACCGGGACGACTCAATCAAACGCCTTGAATCAAAGCTCAGTCGAGGCTGGCATCTGTCAGATCTTCAATAATGCCTATAGAATCTCGTAATCCTGCGAGGCGCTGGACTACACGGGAATGGAGATCTCTGTCCCTCAAAAAAAATCCCACAAGTAGTCCATGTCTCCTAGCGCGGAGAGTCTGGGACAGTAAACTCTCCGTCCAATAATATGGCGGACCTATGATCGACCCTGTAGACTAAATTAGCTCAAGAGAGTAAGGGCCGGGACTGTATACAGCGGGCACGTCAAACTTCGTCAACTGTAAATTAAAACAACATTAATTGTAATGTTGTAATCTGTAAAATGGACAGGGTATGTATATATATCTATTGGGTTCCAGCTCGATATTGGAGGCTCAGTAGCACCAAACTATCATGAATAATTATTTGTGTTCTCAAATTTCAAAAATTTTTTTATAATTTTGTGGTGTTTGTTTTTATAATTTAAATTCCTCAATTTTTAATATTTTAATTGTAAAAAATTTGTATTCCCTATGGGTTCCAGGGCTCGATATTTGAGTCCAGTAGGACCAAACTATCATGCATAATTATTGTGTGCCAAATTAATAAATATTATAAATTTTGTTGTGTTTGTTTTAAAATTTAAATTCTCAATGTTTTAATTATTTAATTGTCAGCAAAGTTTGTATTTCATCTACCCAGTATAAAGAGATACTTTAAACTACAAGGGATTCTACGCTAAATTACTCGCTAAGAGCCTCTTTTACTACACTAAAAAGGTTTCTACATTTTACTACAAGAATAAATAATCTAAATTAAATAATAAACAACAAATACATTTTAATCACATAACATTCACAAAAAATTAGATAACATTACTAGTTTTGCAAATTAAAACACAAACGACATGGAAACCCTAATATCCTAAATCCGGATATTAACAGAAAAATTATTCTCAATTTTACATTTTTTTAGAACAATAATATCTAAGTCCGGATAAATATAACATACTAGTTTCGCAAATTAAAACACACAAAACGACCATGGAAACACATTCAAAATCCAACTAATATACATTTATTTATACAAGTTTCGACAGTAAAATAAATCGAAAATACCTCGATTATAGTGTATTCGAAAAGTATTTGGCTGAAAATTTGAGGTCCGAAAGATGAAAACCACAATAACACGGTTCTACTACTCGATGTGGAAACCTAATGTTCTTCTTGCGTTTGTGTGACCGGAGGGGCCCACAATTTTTTTTTTAATAGACGAAGGTGCCTGGGGGGGGGGGCGGGGTGGACCAGCAGAAGGTAAAAAAAGGGGGAGGAAGTTCTGGTCGTGGGAAGAAAGGCGAAGTGCATTATTTAATCAGGGTAATAGCGCGCTGCTTTTTTTTGCGAATATAGGTATTAGCGCTTGAATTCTTTCACGCTAATAACCTGTCAGTCATTTCTAGTATATATAACGCCGAAATACCCTGCGCTATACCTTAACGCAAAAGTTACCCGTAAGGTATAGCGCGGGGTATATTTTGGCGTTAATATTAGAAGAGGTAACTTTTTTAAAAACACTTTATTTATGTACTTTGAGTCCCAAAAGAACCACAATTGGGTTCCGGCTTGCGCGTATCCCTTTTCTCAACAGCCCATTTTAGCAGAATTACATGGCTTAAAAGGCAAAAATTAGAAAATTTGCATCAGCAACTGAACAATTAGAAAATTTAGAAACCAGTAACATGAAATCAGGAATCCTCACATTTTAACGGAGCATCTTCCTGGCTTCATTTTGGGTATAGAATTTCAGAAGCGAATTAAGACTGAAGCAACCTGTTTCACGAATTAAGCCAACCTGGGGATGCACGGGTAGAAGTCTTCTTCCAATTTCTGGGAATATAAACCAAGGATATCACAGGCTAAATATTTCTGATATAGGAGGTCTCTTCCTCTGAGGCGTATTATTCATTCCGAAAACTTGATGCATGTACACTGCAAAATGTACAAATTAATCTCTAGTTAGATAAGTGCCAAACTTAGAAGAACAATTTAATAATCATGGATAACATCATGAAAGATAGTAAATGTGATTACCATAAAATAAAAAGATAGAAAAAGAAAGGCAAACCAAAATGATAAAGGCTTAACTATCATGTAATTTATCAGAGGGCCGGGGACGGTCTTATCGGGCTCAAGTTTAGCACATTCAACCAAAGGGGGAATTAATGTACTCATGTAAGGAAGAAAATCCTTCCCCATGCACTAGGGGTGTGCATTCGAACGGTTTATCGATAAATCGAATCGATTATTTGTTACCGAAATCAAAATCGAAAAAATCGAAACCTTATTGAAACGATAACGATAAGCATATGTACAAATCGATAATCGATAAGTAATTATCGATAAGGGTCAAAATCGAATCGATAAATCGAATGCACACCCCTAGACTGTAGACACTTGTTAAATGAGTAATTACCTATTTGTGTAGATTAATATAACATACAGAATGTATATATATTCCGCTACTATTTTCAAAACGGCTATACAATATTATTTTCCCTAATCTATACCCTTTCCTTTACCCTAAGTCCCTTACCCTATTATTTCCTCTACCACATTTAAGGAATGATCATATTTAAAGATCAAGGGAATGAAGTTCAAATTAATGGAAAACAGAATTAGCCGTGATGATTTGTTTTGTTTTGTTTTGTTTTTTTATACCGTTGGAGTGTTGGTGGCTTATATTTGATCCCTTACTTTAGTTTTGTTGCATGTGCTTGTTGACACAATTTTTATATTATAAATGGTGTTCGTCTTATTTTAGCTTCTTTTTGTCCATATTAGTTAGGCACGTTTATAGCGATATACTTTCCGTGGAATCCCGCAAATTTTCTTATTGGTGTAATCGATAACCGAATCGATAAGCCCCCAAAATCGATAAATCGAAATTGAAAAGATCGAAACCTTATTGAAACGATAACGATAAGTATATGTACAAATCGATAATCCATAAGTAATTATCGATAAGGGTCAAAATCGAATCGATAAATCGAATGCACACCCCTACCATGCAGTAGCAAATTCTGTAGCATGACTGCGATGCAATCAAGAAAATATTGAGAGGCAAATCTAAAAAAGAAGTTCTGAGCCTGTAAAACCAAGGATTAACACATACCAGTAGAGTGCAAATAATATCCTCTTTCCCTTGCGGTTCTTGTAATGAGTAATTAAGCACTTCCACAACCTTTAATGAAAAGAACCAAAAAAAATGAATGAATGAGATAAGATCACACCACGCTACCTAGTGAAGAAAGAGAATGCCAAAAGAGAGGCGGAACAGAGGTAGGGATGGCAATGGGGCGATGTGGGTGTGAGGCGGGATAGGTCCTATCGGAAATAACCTCTCTGTCCCCTTGGGGGTTGGGGTAAGGTCTGCGTCCACTCTACTCTCCCCAGACCCCACTTATAAGATTTTACTGGGTTGTTGTTGTTATTGTTGTTATTGTTGTTATTGTTGTCTAATACGGGGCAGGGCGGTTGCGGCGGGTTTCCTCCAGACTGCATTATGTACAGAGCAGTCATTCCTCTTACTTCTAATTTTTTGCTACAACTTGCAAAGCATTTTCTTGTTTACTTTTACTTCTTTATTTTTAAACCTTTTTAAGTAAAAATTTCTTTATATCATTAACCCATGATAACACTATTTGAATTTTTTTCAGTCATAATATGCTATGTTGTAGCCAAAATTATACTAGTGCACTATATCATAGAGTTATCTTATTCAAACGAAATAAAGATAGCAAAAGACTTTAACCTGTAAAGTATCTTGATACCAAGAAAATCGAAGATCTTTATAATAAGAAATTTCAAAAAAAAAAAAAAGTAGTATATCTTAGTTGTAAAAGGTGCGGCATTTAGAAATATGAGTTAGCATTATATGACACAAATTTATAATTTGTCACCACAAGTTTTTGTTTGGTTTCCTTAATTAAAAAATAAATATTTCTACCAAAAGTAGAAAAAAGGAGAAGAATAACCATGTTAACTATTGTATCATAAGACAAAAAGAAAAATCACCTTCAAATAAATAAAGAGTTAGTCCTACATACGAGGGATTTTAGACTCGAGGAAAAAGTTGAGAAATATTAAACTTGTGCTAGTTCATTTATTTCTTAAAAATGAAAAAGGGGGAAATTTTTGCTTTGCGAGGCGGGGCGGGTTTATACGGGTTGGTGTGGGGTGGGTTGAAAACAGAAAATTTTGCTATGCGAGGCGGAGCGGTGCAAGTTGAAGTCTTTGTGAGTTAAGGCTAAACCCGCACCGCAACCGCCCTGCCCCGCCCCATTGCCATCTGTAACCGTAGGGCCAAAAAGCAACTAGTAGGAGGATACTATGGTTTGTCCACTGGAAAGTCATCTGAAAAGCATAGCAAAAGCAAACAAGAACAAAGGCATTCCATCTGCAATAATGGTACCGTCGAAAAAACTCACCTGCTTTAAGTCATCTTTGAATTTCTCTTTGCCTACAGACGTCCCAATAAAGCTTATGCACTCCAACGCTATGCTTCGAAGGTAGCGATAAGATTCACCATTTTCATCTACGTACCTGGATAATTTTCAAATATGGCATTACGAAATCTTGGAATTGTGCACCTACGTTGAACTATGTTATATTAGCCATCATCATAAGTAGAAATAGAAACTGAGTCAAAAATAAATGCAAGTAGGTAATACCTTAGACAAATTAGTTATACCAGACAACGCCTTTAATGCTGCTTCTGGAACCATATGGACGTTGTCATTCTGCATTTCAAACAAGAGCAGTGAATATCTTAGACTAGTTATTGATCTACCTTTATAACATGGTGGCCTCTATATTTGCATACCTGTAGAAGTACAACCAGTTTTCTAAGTAATCCATCTAAATGTGGTACCAAAGTTTCTGGAGGTACTAATGTTTCTTGCTGAAATTTGCGACAGCTCTAGCTGCATGCATTTGCCTATGAAAATGCCAAAGCGAAAATCCCACTCTTAGCTGGTATCATGAACTGAATGAAGCGGTAATGACCCAAATACATTCAAGGAAAGTGCTTTATGTAAACCAAAATATATTTGTAACCTCAGATTTCAAGCAATGGCTGTTAAGGCTCCATAAATCAGGCTATTAAGATACTAATTGTACAATATTCTAGAAGGGAAGTTTCACAAATATCCTTAACTTTTCCTCATAATGCAGAAAATCACTTGCGATTGTTGAGGACCAACTAACAACAGGTGTTATAAATTTCTCAGAGCGTTCCCAAGATTACATCCAGACCACTAGAATTCAAGCAGAATGCAATAGAACGATTAGTCTGGTTTAGAGTTATATGCAACCTGCTTTATATATACCCCAAGATTCTTTTAAATCAAACGTACTAAAATATGTTAAGTTTAAATAGTTATTATGTCAACAGATAACGCCGACTTTTAATGTTAAACAGATTAATCCGATTCAAGTTATAGACCATCAGCTTTATGGAATATGTAACCCCATCGTAAAGTTGCAGAAAGATATGTAGATACTTTTGATGGCTGTTCTTGTATAAATAATAACCTATTGTTTTATAGCTGTAATTGTAATTTGACCATTAATTAAGGTTCCATATCACCATAGATCAGACCTGCACTCGGGGATTCCCAAAATCATCCATAGTTGTAGCTAATGCAGGAAATACTTGGTCATGGTGTTGTACTTGCAAGTCTATACAGAAGACAATTGACAATTTGGCAATTGAATAAATAGCGGCCCATCTGACTCGAGGATGAGGATCTTGGAAAGAATGCAGAATCATATTCACTACTTGCTCCAAATACTTCATCATCACTGTTTGACCAAAAAGTGTTAAGCCTTTTGTTAAACTAATTAGTGATGAAATAAATGGTCAATCTTAATTAAATCTAATAAATTCTAGATCAAATATTGTAGAATATCGGCAAGATGAACAACGTTTGAAAGCCTCAAATAGCAGATTTATACTCAATGATTACCAATAAATATTGTAGCATGAACATGCAATAAATGTAGATAATGGCAATAAATGTAATAAGAAAAATCTATCACCCAATTATTATATGATTTGGATGGTTCTTTCACCTGACAACAACGTGGAAAGACGAGATCGATAAGGAATCTTTGGATCCTGTGAACAAAGATTAAACGTGTGCTTGACTAAGATAATCAGTGAACGGGACAACTTCTGTATATTCTTTCTAGTTAACTGTCACGCCCCAAAATCCGAGGAGCGCGACCGGCGCTCAACCGAGTAAACCCGGCTGAGCAAGCATGTTAGGTTTCATACTACCCAAATTCGTCTTTGAATAAAAAGGAAATGTACACCATTAATCGGATTCTATAAATATATCATTAACGACTTCTATTTTGTTTCCATTAGCAACTTCGCTCGTAATTTTCAAAATATTAGAAGTTTTATACAACTTTGCCAAATATCAATATTTCTAGTTCAAATTTTTAATACCCGACACCACCCACAACCTGTCTACGGAGCCTCTAAATACAACTGAAGAGAAATATGAAAATTCCAGCAACAAGGCTCCGGCTATACCTCAATATACAAGTACATGATGAACAAATGATAAAGGACCCCGGAATGAAGTGGGGCTCACCAAGTCGGCTGAAAGGAGGATACGCCATTTGCTGCGACCAACACTGTCTGCTATGGAACCACCTACATCCATTTAAAGATGTAGCGCCCCCGGCAAAAGGGACGTTAGCGCCGTCGAATAGCACTAGTATGTAAGCTAAAAGTCCTCTTTCCGAATAGAATAACCATACGAGCAAAGCAACCATGAAACAGTAAGTCAAAATCAACAATATACAAGCATCCAATTTGCAACATGTAAGTCTTCTAGTTTACGAAAATAATATATAACTTTTGGTTGGGAGATCATTAACACCGATATGAGTTATACCACCGTCTTTGTTAGCACGGAGTCCGATCACGACCCGATCGGCTAGGTCGTCCCTTTGGAGACATGTACCACAATCACAATTTTCAGTTTTGAATTTCTAGTTTTGATTCCCAGCACAATGCCACCATGTGTGCGGCATGGCATCCGATCACGACCCGATCGGCTAAGCTGCATTCCCACATATGCCGTGTGGGTTCGCGTTACCAATTTACAAATGTTACCAAGTTCATCCCAATTAAGGAGAATAACCACGATCCACCCCTACACCGGCACGTGTAGTTTCAGGTATGAGCCTTATGACTCATCCTTCCTCGGTTTAGCTAATGATACTCCCAAAAATATTTTTGATTTGATTGAGTATTGCACACAATTGTAGTATAATACAAGTATACAAATATAGCATAACACAACTATGCTTACCTCAATATCTTTCACATTTTATAGTTTTTATTAATGTTCTCAATCTCTCTCGATAACAGTATTTCTTTAGCCCTTTGGGCCTTTCACAAGGTTCATCTTTTTCATGGCACGAAGGCCGCGTTTTTAGTTTTCCACATTTTCATCTCCTTTATTTCCAAGGATCATCAACCAATATAAATGTACCAAATATTCCGGGTGTCACACCTCCTTTTTTACACACTGCCCCGAAGGATAGTATATAAGGGAGTTGTTTCACTTTAAGTGACATTATTCGAAATGGGATTATTTATTCATTTTTATTCAGAGTCGCCACTTGGGATGGTTTGTTTTCTGGTGTCCCAAGTCACCGGTTTATTTTAAATCCCAAATCGAGGAAAATTCGACTTTCCTTTTGAAGTCTGCGAACCAGAAATTCTGGATAAGGAATTCTGTTAACCCGAGGGAAGGTGTTAGGCACCCCCGGATTCCGTGGTTCTAGCATGGTCGCTTAAACTATCATAAATGAACTATTATCTGATTTTAATACATGTTCAAAACTATAGTGCAATTTTAAATTATTTACTGCTTTAAATTAATTTTAAGGAAGATTGAACGTCGTCTAAAATATGTCTTTGGATCGCGTCACATGAAATGCACCCGCAATCCGGAACACATCTTATTCAACGTTTTAGGATTTGGATTTGGATCACATGAAATGCACATCCGAGTTTAAGAAGGTAAAATTATTAAATAATGCGCCTAAAGCAACTAACGCGCTGTTAACTTTGCGGGAGGCCATGAAAATTCGCTAATGGCACGTCCCGAGTTCTAAGGATTTTAGAGATATAATTAAAGAGGACCGTGCATTTTGAGATTTTATTTGGCACAACGCACCACACACAAATCATTGATCTCCCAACTTTCCCTTTCTTCATTTGACCACAAATATATATATGACATATAGACTACTATTTCTGTATCTCATTCTTCCAATTTTGTTGTACTAAAGCAGAAAACAACAGCCTCAGTAATTATAGACAAGTCCAAAGATCAAGTGCACTTTTAGAGCATTTAGTAATGGAATTCACTTATGATATAAGCAACGCACTTCAAGGCAGATTGGAAGAAACAAAAACTCACAATATGTTCATACTATGTCCAGGATACATCTAATCTTGTAGTGCTTTTTTTTATAGAATTGTGGCCACAAAATAACCAACTCATTTAAAAGTGGGAACTCACTCACTGAAAAGCTGCTTGATTACAAGGAAAAACAACCAAAAGGTCATGTATGTTCAATTGCACGATGACGAAGTCGGAAAAAATCGAATGAAAAATAAAATATTGCCATGAAATTTGAGCAACACCTAAGGTATGCTAAGCGAAAAACAGATTAAATAGGAAGAAAGAAATAATCTAATACATTATAGACTGCTCTAAACCCTTTTACTTAAGGAATTTTCTTCTAATCAAAATAAACTAAACGAAACAGAGAAATAGATCTTTACGAAACATCATACCATATCATTGCAATTTAAGCAAATTTATAGCACATGGATATCCAAACAACCATTACATTTCAAGATCGAGATAAATACCTCTAAATCGCAATAGAGATAAACTTGAATAACCAAATAAAAGTGAAGGGAAGATGGGAGCTCAGCGGCAGTAGGAACAGCAAATCGTAGCTTCGACTTCCGAATCCGAAATCAAACTCGAAAAATTTCTGCCATGGCCGAAACAATAGAACTTTGGATGGCTGCTGCTAATTTGGAGGAGAAACGGTCGTTCTCCTTTCTGATGGTGTGTGACATGGGGATATTTTGTGGAGAAAGGGGAAACGACTATGGAATTTAGGGACTTAGCTACCTTTTTCTTTTAGTTTTTGAGAAAAATTGATCAGAAGAAGAAGGGACCTCTGCCAATGCGCCGTTTCTCTAAGGTCTCTCTTGTATGGAAAAATCTCCTAATGTCTAGGTTTATCTAGGGATTAGGTACTATTATATAGGGGTAGAGATTAGGTTTATATTTTGTGTATTTTGCCAATTAGTCCCTAGGTCTTTTTGTGCTAAGTCCTTAGGGTCTTTTTATTATTTATTGTTCCAAAGAATAATCTAGAAGGGTCCCTAGGATTAGCTTAATGGGTATTGGGTATTGATTTTAAGAAATGGGCTAGAAACTTGGGCTTTTCTGACTAGCTATGTTAAAAATTAGCTTAACTAAAAGTATAATAAAAATATTAATTAGCCCTACCTAAGTAAGAATACTTATTAAAGAAAATGACTAACCGTTAAAACAAACATATTTTTTTTGTATTTTCAAAATATCATACTAAAAGATGAAAAATGGAAAAATCATTGTAAAATTAAGATAACATTCATGGAACTATTTTTGTATTTTTGAATTTTATTAGAAAAGTTAAAAGTAAACTAGATAAAAATATTAAATAGCTTAATAAGATAAAATCTTTTTTTTTGTAGTTTTCATTCATTTTTTTTTTGATAAAATAAAGCAAAAAGAGTCAAAATTAGTTAAAATTACTATATTAGGCCTAAACTAATTATTTACGTGCTAAAATATGAAAACTCTTGGGGAGGGTAAAAAATCACATGTCTACACCGGGAATCATATATTTTCAAGTTCATTAGTAATGGAAACATCAAATACAAGGGATTCTTCCTAAAGAGGGACATGCCAACCGACAATTGAAATACACATTGGAGTTATAAGCAAGCAATCACCTCAATTATCCTTGAATTATTCTTTTCCCATCATGACAATTGTACAATTTCGACATCGGAATGTGCAAGGACTAGCATTACATTGAATGTATTTATAAGACAAAGCATTATCTAAAACAGCCATTTATGGGCATTGTTTCGGAACAAGACCTTTAGTCCATTCTATTTTTGAAGTTAGTTCTAACCGTTGGGTCAAGACTTATTTCATAATTTGTTTCACATTTTCTCATTCGATTCGTTCCCAAACATCTTTACAGTTTATCAACAAATAGACACATTCAATCAAGGCATTTAGTACACATAAGAGCAACTAGGAGCATTAAGCAGATCGAATTCTTCTCACCCAATTAGTATACTAACCTTCATTTAAAATGTAACTCAAGGCTATACCATTTTGGTAGACAAACCACACTTAAACTTAGGAAAACAATATGGAATTCACTTCCGAGAGAGAAAGTTTAGCCTACATACCTTGTTGAGTTTTCCTTAAGTTACAATAATGCCCCAATACTTCTAGCGATAATAATCTATAGGAAGATAGCAAAAATTGATTAATAATTAGAAAGACCCCCAGCAACTCTCTTAGGGATTTCATCGAACACCTAACATATGAAATAGACTTCAAGGTCCTATACTTGAAACCCCTTCTTCCCTCAACTAATTTCAACAAGAAACTACCCAAAAATAGTTGAAAATTCCACACACTACAACCTAGTGCACATGCATGGCTTATCTCTAACCCTACCATATATTTGAACTCTTAACCTCTTGCATGAAGGCTCTAGAAGTATGACGTAACCGGATGGATGATAATCTAGTGGCTAGCTTCCTTGATTCTTGAAGATTTGAACAAGATTAGGTGATTATGAAGCTAGGCTCCTTCTTTCTCTCTCCATATGCTCTCAACTCTCTCTAAAATCAGTAGAAAATGACCCCAAATGAAGCCCCTAAGCCTATTTATTAAAATGGGGTCGGGTTATAAAAATAGAAAAAATAAGCCTCCGAAATCGGGTCTGCGGCGCATAATGGACCGCAAAACAGGAATGTGGGCCGCAGACGCATCGCAAAACCCGGCGCCTAAAACAGGGCTACACTTGACAGGTCTGCGACCATTTTGCGGTCGCATAACCACTTCTGCGGTCGTATAATGGTCGCAGAATGGCCGCAGAATTGCATTATGCCAGCCTTTGGTAATTTGATCATAACTTCGCGTAGGAATGTCCAAATGACGAACAGTTTGAAGCATTGGAACTAGACTCGAAGACCTTTCATATGATAGGTTGTTCATCACATAAAAATTTACATATATATAGATATGCTCGTTCAAAGTGGGGACTTGTGCGAACTCATTTGGAATTTTAGCCTATTACGAAATTTTCCAATTTGACTTAGACTTAGGCCCCTCCTTGGACCCCAAATTACTTACAATAAGAATTATACACTTATTTACCAAATCCAATTGATTTCCATCATGTTAATAGCACATAAAATATTATAATTAGCCTACCTGCACCACGAAATCCTAAATTACTTAGCAAAATTTTCCGGGGCCTTACATTAACCTTTTACAATGTGCTCTTATCAGAAAGTCCATATCCCCCTCTTTGTTCTCTATCTCTTCCTATTTATAAGGGATATTTCCAAGAAACTCTAAAAAGTAAAAAAGAAGGAATATCCAAAGGAATATTTCGTGTATCCATTTCTAAACCTATCCTACCGTTATTTCTTTAATCTAGTTGCTCGTCCTCAGCAATAATCCTTCTAAGGACGACTCCCCGCTATTATGTCGTGGTTGACCCCGGCCTCGATCCTGTTTATTTTCTTTCATCAAGTCGCCAAATTTAGAAATTTAGACCAATACAGTTAGTCCCTCTGCTTGTTGAGGTCGTGGTCTTGCACACCCTCGATAAGCGGACCCGGTCTGCGTCCGTTTAGAAGAAATTTGGTTGTGTTGATTAAGTCAAATCGTCTTCCCGATGCAGTGTCTGTGGTTCTGTCATTTCGATTTTAGCGTCATTGACGGTCTGCTGCTTCGATTCTGGTGCAACCCAACCCTAAAAATAGATGGTGGGGGGGGGGGGGCTTCATTTTTGAATTTTTTGTCATTTCTCGTTTCGCATATGCATTGCTCTTCTTTGATCTTCTTCTCCAATCTCCACTTTCGATTCTTTACAGCCTCTTCAATTCTAGTCCCTGACTTCTTACCCAGCCATTATCTTCTTCAGATCTTTGTTGCATACATTTCGCTATGGAAATATGTCACAATCCCCTCATATTCACGACGAGGTTTTCGATTCCACTCCATTATCGGTGGCCCTTCCTCCCGGCGGTGAGGAATTCATGGCTGAAGAGGAGGAAAGCTTCCCTTCCGCGGAGGAGATAGTCCCCCAAAACCCTTTGGTTAGACATGACTTTCCAAAGGAGCCTGCTCTTGCCCCCGCCAATGGCTTTCTGAGATGGGACCGCCTCATATAGCTAACCTCCGGTCCAAATATTGCATTCCTCCCCACGTCGAAATTGTTTCGACCCGAAGCGACACATTGTGGAGGTTCATCATCCCGGATATTGTGCCTTCTACGTCTATCTGTTCTTGATTGGTTATACTCTTTCTTTCCTTCCGCTAGCGGAGGAGTTTTGCCAATTTTACAATGTCTGCCTGGCGCAACTCTCCCCTTATTTGTATAAAGTTTTCTTGATACTGATGAAGTATGCAAATTTGGCTGGCTGTGAGGTCGACGTTTGCCACCTGCTGCATTTATTTTCACCTAGTTTTTATAGAGGTACTTTGATACACCTACGGCATCGTGGGACCAGAGAGTTGGTGGTCGGGATGGACGACAAAACGAATTGGAAGGTCTAGCATAAGTACTTCTTCATCAAGATCGAACACCTGGTAGCGGACCCGACTGGGTTTCCCGAGCAATGGAACCATAATCGTAAGTATCTTATCGTATGCTCGTTATTTTCTTTCATTCTTTCATTTCCGGCTCACTTGCGGCTTCCTTGTTTTTTAGCTGAGAGGCGTGCACCTTATCCTGTCTTTGATATTGAGGATTGGATGGATCGCGTGTTACCCCACATTGTGGGATTCTTGATTGGGCGTCCTTTCACAAGCGTTTTGGACCCAAGTCCCGTTCAGTAAGTGTCACTTTTACTTCAGCTTATTGTTGTTCAACATTGCTCTTTGACTCGACCTCCTTTCGGTGCTAGGTCGGCGCGTTTCCAAGAAGAAATCTCCAGTGCCTGCATTTGGCCAAGACATCGCGTCGGCTGGGATGCAATTTGCTTTAGCCGAGTCTGCTCAATGAGGTCGTACTCAAGCTCCGCCAATGAGAGATTCCGCCCTTCAAACTGTTGCTGTACGGGAAGAGATCTCTTCCCGTCCCATCTATCATCTTAGACGAGCCATCTAATGGTGAGGAATCACCGTCTAGGAAAAGGAAAAGGGTGGAGACTGGTAAGGCCATCGTAGCTGACGTCGAGTTGGAAAAATTCATTGCTTTGGAAGCGAAATCTGCGCTTGCACCAGACGTAAGGACCTTTCTCACGGCAGGTACCGTTATGGAAAGGAGGGCCTCTGGGGTTGAGGTGGTTCATAGTAGCGGAGAGCTTACACGGGACGTAGAAGGTGGTGCATCATCGGCGGCCAAGGGAAGTAGGGCGGTCCCCGTAGAGGACTACGACTCTGGCTCGGATGACCCTGAGGAGGTACGAGCCTTTCTAGAAAGGAATACTCGTGTGGAGATAAGGACGGAGGGTCCTAACCGGCACATAGTCATTCCCGTGGACTACGACCTCTTACCCAACTCAGAACGGGCAGTGTCGGCCTTCGCTCCCCTATGCGCGACTTCTGAGAACACGGCGCTACAGGTGATGAACAATGCAGAGTTGTCGTTGGGTATATATGGCATGGCTCTACGATTAAGTGCTTTTTAATGTTAGGATTTGTTTTGCATGTGTAATTTTCTCATACTGACTCCTTTCTTTTGCATGTCAGACTCTTATCATGGGGATCGAGCATGACCGGCGGGAGGAGCGGAGGACGACCATTTTTAAGAAGATGACCTCCAAATACAAGGAGTACCGTAATAAGCACCGAACGCTGGCCAACTTGCTTAACCAGGATGGTGAATTTCAGTCGCTTCGTGATGGGCTTAAATAGAAAGATGAAGAGTTGACGAAGAAAGATGAAGAGCTAAGGGAGAGGGATGATGAGCTAATGAGGGCCATCGGTAGGTGCAGCAAGCTTGAGGCAGCTCTAAAGGCTAAGGAGGACGAGCTCGAGGTGAGCAAGGGGTGGTGGATGAGAATGCTGACCTTCAAACGCAGGTGGCATCCTTAACGGCTGAACTCGGGCAGAGGGAGGCAAGGGCTGTCGATCTAAGGGGCAAGCTGAGTGCCAAGGTCGAGAAATTGAGTCGTGCCGAGAAAGGCGGAATGGCCACTATGGCTGAAGCGGCAGCCTTAGAAGATGCCCTCCATGTTTGTAGGTCCGAGCGGGATAATAAGGTGGAGACATTGCGCTTAAGGTGGCGAGGTTAGAAGAATGGATTCAGGGTTTGGAGGTAGAGTTGTTTGGGTTGAACGAGTAGGTCGTTGTCTTGAAGGCCGAGGAGGTACGACGGCAGCCACAGCCGTCTACGTCTCATACTTCTGCTGATCCCGGTGTGCCGCGGGAGTTGTATGAGATGTGGGTTCACGTCGAGGCTCAACATGACGTTTATAAGTCTTTGAAGGCCATCGGGAAAGTTGCCGAAGCAGAACTTGAGGGCATCCGTGTCAAGGCACGTGCGGCTCATGAAGCTTATGGTTATGCCCCAGGTACGCCTGGTGGGGATGAGGATGACGACGACGCGGATAGGCTCGCCTCTGATCCTTGGTATGATGATGAGTACGCCGATGGGGATGATGTGGCGTGAAGCTATTGTACTTAGTTTTTGTTTTGCTTTGCTATTTTTGGAGGGCGTCTTTGAGACCTTTGTAAAAAGTATTGTAATTCGACAGTGAAATGGAATAGTTCTCTTTTGCTGTGCATTTCTTGATTTCCGTTCTCTTTTCTTTTTGCTATGTGGGGAAGTACTTGATTTTTTTATGAGATCGAGGTTTGACGCGGTCGAACATTGAATAATTTGAGCGAGGTCGAATATTAAGTAGTTCGAGCGAGGTCGAATGTAAAGTGATTAAAGCGAGGTCGAATGTAAAGTAATTTGAGCGAGGTCGAAGTAATTCGAGCGAGGTCGAATGTCGAATAATTCGAGCGAGGTCGAATGTATAGTAATTCGAGCGAGGTCGAATGTAAAGTAATTCAAGCGAGGTTGAATGAATGTAAAGTAATTCGAGTGAGATCGAATGTCAATTAATTCGAGCGAGTTCGAATGTCGAATAATTCGAGCGAGGTCGAATGTAAAGTAATTCAAGCGAGGTCGAATGTCGAATAATTCGAGCGAGGTCGAATGTAAAGTAATTTGAGCGAGGTCAAAAGTAAAGTAATTCGAGCGAGGTCAAATGTAAAGTAATTTGAGCGAGGTCGAAAGTAAAGTAATTCGAGCGAGGTCAAATTTAAGGTGTAAAATGACTTGGTGGAGAGTAAAGATGCTGCTTTATTTCATTCATTGGAGAATATTACATGTTTCTGTTTGTTTCATACATATATTGGAGAAGTTCCCGTGTACCTAGTCCCTTCATCGTTCGGCCTGGAGAAGTAGTTGACAGGCGGGGCGATGAATTATACTTAAACTTCGAGACGTCCCCTTCGTCGCCTCATTAAAAACCTCCCCGAGAAAACCCAATTGGGACAAAAATCGGGTGAGGGAAAAAGAGTACGACTTGGAGGGCGTCCGTTTTCAGAAGTTAAAGTATTTGAGGTGGGCGACGTTCCAATTGTTTTGTAGTAGCTTTCCCTCCATTGTTTCTAGTTGGAATGATCCTTTGTTTGCTGCTGCCATGATTTTGTATGGCCCGTCCCAATTGGTTCCTAGTTTTCCTTCTCTTGAATCTTTGCTCGCCTATGTTTTGGCCTTGAGTACATAGTCTCCGACTTTGAGTGGTCGTACTTTGGCTTTTTTGTTGTAGTACCGTTTTGCTTGTTTTTGGGCTACCATTCTTATGTAAGCCATGTCTCTTCCTTCATCTGCTTCCTCGAGGTCTTGTTTCCTGTTCTCGTCATTTGCTTGGTCCGCTTTCATTGGAGTATCTCAAACTGGGTTCCCCGACCTCGACTGGTATCGTGGTGTCAGTCCCGTAGACTAGTGAATATGGCGTTTCTCCAGTGCTTGTTTTTGGCGTGGTGCGGTATGCCCACAGTACTCCTAGTAGTAATTCCGGCCATAGTCCCTTGGCGTCCTCAAGCTTTTTTTTCTAGATATTTAGTATTGTTTTGTTGGAGGATTCAGCCTGGCCATTACCAGCAGGGTGATATGGCGTGGAGGGTATTCGCTTGATGTGCCATTTTTTTGAAGAATTCGGCGGTCTTCTTTTCGGTGAATTGGGGTCCGTTGTCACAGTTGATTTCTTTGGGGATGCCGAAGCGGCATATGATGTTTCTCCATATGACTATGATAACTTCCTGTTTGCGTATTTGGGCGAATGCACCTGCTTCTACCCATTTGAAAAAATAGTCAGTTAAAACCAAAAGAAATCATATATTACCTCGCCCTGCTAGGAGGGGTCAAACGATGTCCATTCCCCATTTGATGAATGGCCACGGCGATGTAACGGAGTGGAGGTGTTCGCCCGCTTGGTGTATCATAGGAGCGTATTTCTGGCATTGTTCGTGCTTCTTGACGTAGTCGGCAGCTTCCTTCTTCACTGTGGGCCAATAATATCCTGCTCGAATGAGGCATCTGACGAGGGACCGGTTGCCGGTATGGGCACCACAGTGGCCTTTGTGTACTTCCTCGAGGACGCGTCTTGTTTGGTTCGGCCCTAGGCATTTTGCTAAGGGCCTCCAAATGTTCTTTTGTATAGATCGTGGTTTTCGCCTGCATTCGAAGCCTTTTGGCTTCCTTTTTGTCTGATGAGAGTACTCCCTCCTGTAAATATGTCATAATACGGTTGCGCCAGTCCCAAGTCAAATTTACAGAGTGTACCTCAAGTTGGTCTATCGACGAGTGGAGGAGGGTGACCAAGTTTTCTCTTGTAATGTTTTTGGTGGCCGTTTCTAACTTGGCGAGGCCGTCTGCCTCGATGTTTTGTGCTCGAGGTATCTGATCGAGTCGACATTCGTCGAATTCTGGTAGCAATTTATGAATTTCTACCTGGTACCTTTGTAGCCTCTGCTCTTTGATTTGGAAAGTCCCTGTGACTTGGTTGACAATAAGTTGTGAGTCGCATCTGAGGATGTCTCGTCGCGCTCCGTATTTGAGAGCTAGCTTTAATCCTGCAATTACGGCCTCATACTCGGCCTCATTGTTAGTCATATCAGGGCACCGTATGGATTGGCGGATGACTTCGCCTGTTGGGACCTCGAGTACGAGTCCCAGTCCAGATCCTGACGCGTTGGATGTGCCGTCGGTGTATAGGACCCATAGGTCAGGTAGACTGGGCGAGGTACGAGAAGTTTCTTGCTCAACCTCAGTCATTATTTTGGCACTGAAATCAGCGACTGATTTTATCGTTGTTCGCGGCTGATATGTTATATCGTGCTCGCTCAATTTTATGGCCCACTTTGCCAATCTCCCCGATAGTTCAGGTATATGCAGGATGCTTCGTAAGGGAAAGGTCGTTACCACTGATATGGGGTGGCATTAAAAATAGGGTCTAAGCTTTGGTGAAGCTATAACCAAAGCCAAGGCCAATTTTTCAAGGTGAAGGTACCTTGTTTCGGCGTAGACCAGAGTTTTGCTAATATAATAGATTGGAGATTACGTACCTTTATCTTCACGGACCAATACTGCGCTTACCGCGACATCTGATACGGCTAAGTATATCAGGAGGCATTCGTCGGGTTCTACTTTGGAGAGTAGTGGGGGCGAGGACAAGTAAGCCTTTAGTTGTCTTAGAGCCTCGATACATTCTGCATTCCACTGGAGCCCGTTATCCTTTTTGAGCACGTTTAAGAATTTGTTGCATCTGTCGGAGGATCGTAAGATGAACCTCGATAGGGCAGCTATGCAGCCTGTCAACTTTTGCACCTATTTATTGCTGGTTAATGCTTCAGGTATTCCCTCGATGGCCTTTATTTGGTCGGGGTTGACCTTGATGCCTCTTTGTGACACCAAAAAGCCGAGGAACTTGCCCGAAGTTACGCCGAAGGCATATTTTTCGAGGTGCAGCTTCATGTTGTATTGCCTTAGTATACCGAAGGCCTCTTTCAGGTGGTCGATGTGGTCTTCCGTCCTTTCTGATTTGACCAACATGTCATCTATGTAAACTTCCATTGTTTTGCCGAGTTGGTCCTTGAACATCTTGGTGACCAACCTTTGATAAGTCGCCCCTGCGTTCTTCAACCCGAAAGGCATGACTCTGTAATAGTACGTTCCTTTATGGGTGATGAAAGTAGTCTTTTCCCGGTCCTCCTCCTCCATGAGGATTTGGTTGTAACCTGAGTAGGCGTCCAAGAAGCTCAACAACTCGTGCCTTGCTGTTGCGTCAATGAGCTGATCAATATAAGGAAACAGAAAGGAGTCTTACGGGCAGACCTTGTTTAGGTTCGTGAAATCCACGCACATCTTCCACTTCCCGTTTTTCTTTTTCACCATGACTACGTTGACGACCCATTGAGGGTATTTTGACTCCCAGATAGAGCCGTTAGCGAGTAGCTTATCCACCTCATCACTGACAGCTTCATTGATTGCGGCATTAAATTCTCTTCTTACTTGTCGTACTGGAGGGTAAAGGGGATTGACGTTCAATTTGTGTGTGGCAACATCTTTCGGGATACCTGGCATATCTGCATGGGAAAAAGCAAACAAATCGGTGTTGTTAATTAAAAACTTATGAAATTTACCTGGCTCGGAGAGTTTATGGCCTATGTAAGCCTTTTTGCTGTTGTCGTTGCTGTCTAATTGGACGGGGTCAAGATCTTCTACCGTTGACCCTTCGGCTTCCACGACGTCGAGGTCCTTTATAACATCCTTTTGTTTGTTGAGTTTTGACCCCAACTTTGATAATTGCTATGATTCCGAGTCTGTTCCTTTTAGCTGTTGAGTGTGTGTACAATCTTGGGCAATGCGGTAGCACTCTTGGGTTGTGCGTTGTTCGCCTCTGATGCTGAATATCCCCAGGGGGTACGGAACTTGAATATTTGGTATAGACTGGACGGGATGGCTCTCATGGCGTGTATCTAGGGTCGCACTACTATGGCGTTGTAAGCTGTGTCTTGGTTCATAACATGAAATGTTGTTTGCACAATGACGCCTCCGGCCAGAACGGGCAGCATTATTTCTTCTAAGGTTCGCTCAACTGCAGTGTTAAAACATGTTAGTGTAATGCGGCGTGGTACTATCTTATCCTCGAGTTGCATTTGTGCGAGAACTCGAGGGTGAATAATACACGTGTCGCTTGTGTCGTCTACCATTATTCTTTTTACATCGGTATCTGAAATATGTAAATTAATGACAAGAGTGTGAAAGTGAGGAAAAGTCAAACCGTTGGTGTCCAACTTATCGAAGATGATACTTTCTCCGAGGTCATCATACTGTTCGTGGGTGATTGACCGCTTCATTTTGTGTGTGGTGGTAAACTTCACGCGGTTGATTGCTTCTTTGTCCCCTCCACTGATGATCATTTGAATGGTGCGGGCAGGGGAGGGTGGCTTTGGTGGGCCTTGGTGTTGTTCTTGTCCGCGATCGAAATTGGCTCTTCCTCGGTCGCTCATCAGCTCCCTTAGGTGCCCTTGGTGGAGCATGTTCACCACCTCTTGCCGTAGGGCTATGCAGTCCTCAGTTTTGTGACCTCGCTTCTGATGAAATTCACAGAGGACGTTCGACTTTCGGGTACTGGGGTCGGACTTCATCTTCTGTGGCCACTTCACCTTCCGGCCGAGCTTCTCTAGTGCGTACACTATTTCTGAACGGGAAACACAAAATTGTGAGCACATAAGAGTGGAGGCATACCTCTTTCATTCCGCTGAGTCCCTGTATGCGGCTTGGACGGTCCTTCCGCATGGCAAGGAGATGGTGGAATGGCTGTTCTGATATATGGTTGGTGCCTGTCTCGGTTGAGGCGTGGACCTGACTGATCTCTTGCACCGTCATTATGACGGTCTTTCCTTGGCTCTGTTTTGACCGATGTTAACCGTTCGATTTGGACCGTTAAGGTCGTCCTTGTCCGCTCTCACCTCGGCACAGTAGGCGTTGTGAATTTCTTCCCAAGTGGTGGAAGGGTATTTCATGAGTCTGCTTAATAGCTTTCTTGTCGCTCTTGACCCATTCCTGTTCAACCCATTCTGGAAAGATTCCACAACCATCCCTTCCGATAAATTTGGTAAGCTCATTCTTACTCTGTTAAACCGAGCTAAAAAGTCCCTGAGTCCCTCGCCAGGAGATTGCCTAATGGCGAATATATCATTTACCCTGGCTTCCGCCTTCTTAGCCCCGGCGTGGTCGATGACGAACTTGTCGGCTATTTCCTCGTATGTTGTTATAGATCATGCTGGTAATTATGAGTACCAGGTTAAGGCTCCCCTGGTTAAGGTCTCGCCGAACTTTTTCAGTAACACTGATGGTAGTTGCTCCTTTGAGAGGTCGTTGCCCTTTACTGTTGTAACGTAGTGAATGATGTGATCTTCGGGATCTGTTGTGCCATCATATATCTTCAAATACGGTGGCATCTTGAAGGTTTTGGGTATGGCATGTGGGGCTGCCTCCTCGCTGTATGGTTGTTAGACGAATCGGTTGACATCCCATTTTGGTAGCAGTTTTGGGGAACCCGGTATCTTATCGACCCTTTCCTGATGTTTCCTCATCTGGTCGCGGTGTTCTTTGTTCTCGTTTTCCATTTCTTCCATTTTCTTTAGAATGGCTGCAAGTACATCGTTGCCCGCGTCAATAGTGGTGTGAGTGTTACCTATTGGGGGAGCGGATTGCTCGTTGGCGCTCGCTATGATATCCATCTGTATGACGTTTCTATTCGCTCGTTGAGTGGGTTTGTCGAGTATGTTGCTTAGAGTGCTCGTCGGCCATGTCTCCAGTAGTTTTTTGATTGCTGGTAGTGCTTCCTCAGCTGTGGATGTGGAGGCTACCCTTTCACGTGAAGTGGTTACACTTCCATGAGGGGGAGGTGAGTCGCTCCGCCTGGGCGCAACACTCGGCATCGTGTTCTCTTCGCCTTCTCTGTCAGCCTCGTTTATGGTATTCAAGAGGTTGGTAGTGACGTCTACTACTGCTTTCAGTCTTTCATCTCCTTTTCCTGCCATTGTTAGTTCGTGCAAACTAGGAAAAGAGGGATGATGTTTTTGTTATTTGTTTTATTTTGATCTAGGAAGAACTAAAATTTTAACTAGAAAACTCCCCACAGACGGTGCCAAATTGTTTGACCAAAAAGTGATAAGCCTTTTGTTAAACTAATTAATGATGAAATAAAGGGTGAATCTTAGTTAAGTATAATAAATTCTAGATCAAATATTGTAGGATATCGGCATGATGAACAGTGTTTGAAAGCCTTAAATAGCAGATTTATACTCAATGATTACCAATAAATATTGTAGCATGAACATGCAATAAATATAGATAATGGCAATAAATATAATACGCAAGAATCTATCACCCAATTATTATATGATTTGGATGGTTCTTCCATCTGGCAGCAACGTGGAAAAACGAGAAGTGAAGATGGATAAGGAATCTTTGGATCCTGTGAACAAAGATTAAAAAACGTGTGCTTGAATAAGATAATCAGTGAACAAGACAACTTTTCTATATTCTTTCTACTTAACCATTTACAATGTGCTCTTATCAGAAAGTCCAGATACCCCTCTTTGTTCTCTATCTCTTCCTATTTATAAGGGATGTTCCCAATAAACCATAAAAAGTACAAAAGAAGAAATATCCAAAGGAATATTCCGTGTGTCCATTTCTAAACCTATCCTACCATTGTTTCTTTACTCCAGTTGCTCGTCCTCGGCAATAATCTTTCTGAGGACGACTCCCCGCTATTATGCCGTGGTCGACCCTGGCCTCGATCCTGTTTATTTTCTTTCATCAAGTCGCCAAATTTAGACCAATACAATAACCTATAAAAGAGAAACCATGGGTTCAAGCTAATAGCCTAAGAAAACTAAAGTAGAAGAGAGAGCAGTCTAAACTAATCCTATCAGTTTGCTAGCAAAAAATTAAAGCAGCTAGCTTGATCCAAAAATCACCGCAACATATTCATGATAAAAACACTAACTAATGAGACATAAGATTTGTACCTTTGAGCTACCTTCAGCTATCTGAGAGAGCGCAATGAGAGTTGCATGGCGTTTCTCCCACTCGGGGGAAACTAAGTAGTCACCCAGCTGCTCTATGGCAATGGGAGCAATAGTCTTTCCGCCTAATGTAACAGAAAACTGGTTTAAACATGTCATACCAAACTTGTAGTTGTTTGTTTCCCCTGCATGCTCATGCTCCGTCTCTACACTATGCCAATCAGAGTCATCCTTAATATCTAGTAATAACTTCAATAATATTGCAAAGCATTTGCTAGTAAAGGAGGGCAACTTCCTCATCATGCCGGGGGCCCTCTCTCTTGCCTCAACCAAAGTTATCAAAAAATCAACTGCCAAGTGCCTCGTCACCTCTTCTAATTACTCATCCTATGCTATCTCCAATGTAGAACCCACAACAACAACTAGCTTCCGCCTAAAGAAGTTAGGTTCATTCTGCGCCAGCTCTATGAAAAGATCTAACACGTCTCGCGCTGCAACGACCTTCTCCTTATCGTGGGAACGTCCTCATCATACCTGGCGATAGATCTTGAAACCGTTCCTTTTCATTTGAACTCGATACGCTCTGAATGAAGCAAATCACAGTGGTCATAGCCGCCATCCTCACATCTAAATCGAGGACGGTATCATCATTCAGTGCATTAAGGAGTTGTGATTGCATAGTGAGCAAACAACCGTTATTCTATCAGCTATTAGCCCATATATCAAGAAAGCTAACACTTTTAACTTGTTTGAACCGGAAGTGATGCAGCACATAAGGAATGGCATTAACTCAGGCCAGTTGTTATCTGGAACAAGTGAAACAGCTAAATACAAAATGGTGTTACGGAGCTCTTGGATGATGAATTCTGATTCTGATACTTCTTGCTCAATATAATCAATGAGAAAACACTTTATGGTGGATTGAGTGGAGACACTTAGATTATTCCACGTGCACAAGTCGTCGTCGCAATCATCATTATCATCAGCAAGCAACTTGTGAAGGAGCTCAGCACAAACTTCACGGAAAGCAACGTCATGAGAAGATCCAAGAAAGTCAGTTAGCTTAAGAGCAAGGTAGTTTGGATCCTTTTGCTTTAACAAATTGAACATTGACTTAGACTCAAAATATTTTCCCTTGGCCCTCGACATATGATCCAAAATAAAGGTTTTAAATGGCTCTAAGTCAGGCCCCAGGATCGTCTCCATCTGGAATTGAGCCAACTCCCTATCCATAAACTCTTACAGTATTGAGAAAGAAAGAGAGAGGACTTTTTTGGTGTTACTGAGAATGAGTTTTCTCTTACAATATAAGCAACCCAAGCACGCTGGTTTAAATGGTTGTGGGGGCGGCAATATAATATTTGAATAAATCTTGAGTCTTAGGAAAAGTCATTCTAACATTGACACCCAAAGCAAATTTTTATTTATTTATTTATTTGTAATAGAAGTGATGTATAATATATTTATTAAAAGAAAAAAGGAATAGAGTTCACATGGTTGACCAAACATAAATGATTGAAATAAAGCTAAGGTTTCAATTCGATCTTAACATGTTAGGATGGAGATTATAGCATCACTACGGGAGAGAGTTGCTCGCCCTATAATACGGACCACTGCACGTGGTGAGAAGAAAGGGTGAAAGATAAATATACTGCAATTATTAAAGTACTACTAATGAATGTCAAGCTGAAAATACCAAATTGGTCGTCACATAAATTATATTTAAATTAATAACGACAACCAATTTAGGGAGATAACCATTGGAGAAGACTCATATATAGATCAAGACCCATATCATGCGTTGAAATTTGAGAAGAGCCATTCTTTAGAGTTCCCATAAAATATAACCTGTTGCAATACTATTACAATTGGTACAAAGTCAACGCCTCATAGAACTGAGCTGGAGAGAATATGGAGAGATCATAGCGTTGAATTTGACAAGATTAATGTGAACTAGTGTGAACATTTGAAGCCATTTTTTTGGAGAAATTGGTAGATGCATTTTTTTGATGCATTTACATTGCATGATCACACTTAATATGATGTCATGCATGACATTATTAAGGCAATTTTCCTTCTATAAATAGCAAGGATTTTGTTCATTTGTAAACATCTCTCACTTGCCTTCTTATCTCCTAAGGCATTTGAATCTTCTTTCTCTCTTGTAGTATTTCACTTGTATTTTTGGAGTGAAATAAAGTTTGAGTTGATTGTGTCCGAGGATTAGGCAAAAATCAAATTTTGCTGAACCTCATTAATTTTTGGTGTTCTTTTTATTATTCTCTCATTTACTATTTATTAGCTACCTTTAGATATAGTAGTTGTGTTTTAATCACTCTTTATATATTCGGCTTCCGCAACAATTGGTATCAGAGCCAAGGTTCTATTTTAGTATGCTATGTGGTTGCAGCATAGTCTGAACTTCCACATCAGAAAAGAATTACTTTGGTGTTCTGTACTGTCAGCAAATAAATAGTATCTGTAGAAAAAATGGGAGATAATAAAAATTAAGAGTCCACATTGGGTATCAGTAATACGTCATTGGCATCTTCGCTTATGACAAGAATTATGTCAAATGCGAAATTTGCAGTTGAGATTATTGACGAATCAGGACATTTCGGGATGTGGCAAGCTGAGGTTCTTGATATCCTTTTTTAACAAGGGCTAGATATTGCCATAGAAGAGAAGAAACCAGATAATATCGGAGAAGGAGATTGGAAGATTATCAACTGCGTTGCTTGTGGTACCATTCGATCTTACCTCGCAAGAGAACAAAAGTATCCATACATAATAGAAACTTCTACAAGTAAATTGTGGAATGCATTCGAGGATAAAATCTTGAAGAAAAACAGTCAAAATAAACTTTACATGAAAAAAAAGACTGTTACGCTTCACATATGTTCCTGGCACTACAATGAATGATCATATCACCAGCTTCAATAAGTTGGCGACAAATTTGCAGATAATGGATGTGACTTTTAGTGATGGAGATATGGCCTTAATGTTATTAAGTTCACTTCCCGATGAGTACGAGCACCTCGAAACTACTCTACTTTATGAGAATGATGAAGTATCTCCCAAAGAAGTTTTTTCTACCTTGTACAGCTATGAACAAAGAAAGAGAGAAAAACCAAAGAGTGGAGAAGGAGAAGCATTGGTCGTGAGAGGTCGTTCTCAAAATCATATGAGAACGAAGAAAGGAAGATCCAAGTCAAGATCCAGACCCAGCAAAGATGAACGCGCCTTTTGCCGAGAAAAGGGGCAGTGGAAGAAAGACTATCCAAAGTTGAAAAACAAGGCCAAACCTAACAATGGGAAGGCTGTCATGGATTCAAATGTAACTGATTGTGACGACTCTGATTTCTCGCTAGTCACAACTGAGCCATTCAAACCATGTGACATATGGTTGCTGGATTCAGCTTGTAGCTATCATATGTGCCCCAACCAGGACTGGTTCGTTGAATTTCAAGAAGGAGAATGTGGAGTTATTCACAACGCAAATAACAATCCTCTTACGGCATATGGTATAGGTTCAATCCGATTAAGAAACCATGATGGATAGATCAGAACATTAATAGATGTTTGATATGATGACGTCCATACCTATCTTCGAGAGGCTACAGGGCATTTAGGATAATTCTCATCTTTCTTTCTTTATCGTGCGGAATTGATTCATCTTGAAGCGTGACTCTTTGAATTCCTTCCACGCATTCATATGTGCATGTGAGGCTCAGAATCATCCACGCATCGACGGCTTGTGATTTCATGGATGAGGTGCGAGATATGACTTCGGTGTGCTGATGACGGGCCAGTATGGAGGACTTGAGGTTGGGTTTTGATTGTAGCTTGAGCAAGGGGATTTCGGTTGTGTGAGCACGTGCTTTTGGACTTATATGTCCGCTAGTATCCCAACAAGTGGAATTTGTGACATGATGAGTGATTGGATGGCTATATGATGAGTATGCTGTGACTGCGGGATCTGATCGGATGTTTTGAAGGATTGAGAAGAGTTTGCTTGAGATATTAAAAGGACTATCGGGTTCTTGATTTCAGTCTTGATGTGAGGTATAGTCTCGAGTTATGAGTGTGTTGAAAGATTTTTTTTTAGTGCTGTTTGATTGCGGAACGAATTAGATTCTCATGTCTTATTAATGAGTCCATACTCAGGAAGATAAAGGGATGGCGTAGTAGTTGTGGTTGCGAAAGGATATGAAGAGATGTCAGTTTGAGGCCAAGTAGGTGGGTTACAACCTGCAAGGTAATCTACAGATGTGTGATTTTATGATTTTAGGCATTAGATGGTTTGTGTTACATGAGCTTATGAAGGATTTAGTTGAATCTCCCTGTAGTATTATGGCAGTAATCTGGCTTTGATCCAAGTGGGGGAGTCTGCTATCGATGATTTGATTGCGTGGTTATGTGTTGTACTGGTTTCGGTTTGAGGCATACGTTTGAATCAGATATGACTTGCAGAGGTTGAGATCGAGGATGACTCGAGTAAAGGAATTTCGGGATACGGGTTTATGTTACACTTTATGGGTATATGGAAATTACGGGATGATTTGAGTTATTATTCGTGACGGATGTAGTGTGCATGGAGTGGGGATTCACTCGGTTGCTTAGAGGTTTGGATTACTTCTTAGGGTGTTGGTGTGCTAATGGGGCACCGGTCGTTTGGCCCATTTGGGTGGTGCAATTGGTATTTGAGCAGATTAGATGACTCTCGAAAGGGTTCTAATGGATTCAAGATTTATATGCGGCAATTGGGAACTTTCAGGGTTTGTATACGGCTAGAATCTGAGATTTAAGTTAGGATGGTGTCGAGACTTATGGTATTTCTATACCATTATGGATTCTACATTTAAGCATCAAGAAGATGAAGGAAATGACTTTGGAATCACAAAAGGTCTCTTCAGAGTGGGTGTCTCGGTTGTGGTACTGTTGGGGTGCTTAAGAAGGGATACAGCGATTTATGGGCCTTAGGACAGTGTGGTTTTATGCTAGGGTCCCGTGTGGTGAGTTTTGGGTAAGGATCGTGGTGTTCCGGCAAAGAGAACTGTCATGTTGAGGGTAATTCTGAAGGAACCGGAGAATAGGACAGTTTGATAGTAGGTTGGATTAGCATGGTAATGGATGTGATCGGTTCTTTTGGTACTTATGATGTAGTGAGTTTCTATAGGTGTTTTGTGGAGATACTCTTGGGTTTGGCGACCTGCGTGGCTTGGTTGAGCTAGAGAGATTCAGTTTTGCCGGCTTGCTTATGTGCAAATGGGCTTCGAAGAGCTCTCGATGGTTTCTACCACGGTTTGAGATGGATATTTCCTACCTGCGTGAGGAACATGTTGCGTATTGGGATTTTCTCCTGGATGAGATCAAATGGAAGGTTTATGACTGATCAGGCATATATTCTACTTGCGACTCAGAGCTGATTATGAGATTCTTGTACGCTTCACATGATGGCATGATTGATGTGGTGTGTTGTGTGGGTTTAAGATTTGCGTGTGCAAGGTCACGGTTTAGTTTTGAAAGGAAGGTCATGAATTCTTAGGCAGCATGGATGGTTTCATATGACTAGGTGAATGATATTACTATTTGGCATTGCTTGAGGAAAGTGTACATTTCAGAAGGCGCACTGTGTTTTGATTTATGGATACTTCATTGGTATTGCGGCATTCTCCTGGTTGATCGACTTCTGATATTCGAATTTTGCTATGTAGCATAGAAGAATTATAGAAGTATTCCTCATGGGATGATCGTGTATGAGAGAGGTGTTAGACATTCGGGCGGTGGAGTTGGGATCAGATACGGTGATCATGTGCTCTATTGGATTTGGAGGTTGGGAGTTCTTAGAAGCAGATTATTTCGTGGTTGTGGACTGTGAAAATGTGGAGAAAGCTATCCAGATGATAGTACGCTTCATGGTTCAGTCATTGTGGACTTTCGGAGGGTTATTTATCTACTGGTGGGTGACCAGAATTGATTTGGGGTCCATTGGTAGGCCCAATAAGTATGTGTATTCTACACCGGGTCAGATTGGTCGACTCCCTACTGCTATTTTTGAGGGATGTCTACTCGGTTGGAGTTGAGCTTATTCGTGTTCTGATATGCTCTATGTATTACTCTTCTATGCTACGAGGGGTGTGATTCGTTGGTTATGTGCACACTTGGTGCGGTTCTATTGGGGCCTTATAGCGGAATTGGAACGAGATGTGTATTTAGGTGATGCATGATTTAATTGCACATTGGTTATGTTCTTTCGAGTTTGTGTGGCATTGTGTCTTTTGCTTCTCCATGATCATGGTCATGCACCTGGGTATTTGATGTCGAATTGCGTGTGGCTGTTGATTTTGGGCATGGTGGCTTGAGGTATTTCATATAGACTAGTGTTTGGACGGGGTCACGCATTGCAACGGAGTTATGTTGAGATATGATCCTTTGTTTTAGATTCGTGTGTCTTGGTTCTACTATGTATGATGGATTCGTAGCATTGCGATTGTGGTGGTACTTGTTGAACTTGCGGGATGGTTTTCTCGTGTGAGTCATTTTCCATGATGGAGTACATCTAGATTGTTGCTTATTGGTGCACGGATTGCACGGGTTGTGGCTTTAGGTTGTATTGGTGTGGCAAGTCACAAGAGTGCTTGTGTTTGATGAGATAAGGTCATCAGACCTAGAATGGATACTATTGGATTTGATTACAGAAGAATAATATCGCAAGTTGGCTCAGGATTTGGCTATAGTTCTTGTAGAAGGAGGGAGACTTCCATGAATTGTTGATCTGATGAATGGTTATGATTTTCTGTGTGTTCTTTCATCATCGGCAGTGTACGAAGGTTTTAGAACGAGGTTTTGTTGATATGAGGTTTATTACAGGAATTGGGTTGTTTTGAGCAGCTACGGTGATCGGAAAATTTGCTATGGGTATTTGAGTTATGTGGTATATCTTGTGATTGTGTCTTGGGTTATGGTTATGGATTGAATACAGCTTGTTCAGACTTATATAGTGTGTAAAATTCTAGGTTCGGGTCTTGTAGGAAATTTCGGATATTAGAAATTGGATTCTGTGGTTTACGGGCTAAGGTTGAAGTAATGATCTTCAGTATGTTGTGTTGTTGGGCCTACATGGAACATGGTGACATGGGGATCACCCCCGGGTATGTGCATGGTAAGGTTACACGATGATCTATCCGCTTAAGAACAACTCTGGGCACGTTCAAGGACGAACATATGTTTAAGTGGGGGGAGGATGTAACGACCCGACCAGTCGTTTTGAGCAATTGCACTTCGCTCGGTAGTTCACGGGCATGAGTAGCTCTGTATGATGTATTATGACTTGCATTGTTTTTGGTTTCCAGGTTATTCAAGATCGATCTAGAAGAATGAATTTCATTGTTGAAGCTTTAAGTTAGGAGAGTTGACTGAGTTTGAATTTTATGAATTTGACCCCGGAACAGAGTTTTGATGGTTTTGTTAGGTCCGGATGGTGATTCTGGACTCAGGCGTATGCTCAGATTTGCATTTGGATGGTTCTAGAAGGTTTCAGCACAAATTGGCGAAAGTTGGAAATTTAAAGTTTTAGAAAGTTCATAAGTTTGACCGAGAGTTGACTTTGACGATATCGGATTCGGATTATGATTCCGGGAATTGGAAAAGCTTCGTTATGTCATTACGGACTTGTGTGCAAAATTAGGGTCCATTCCGGGTTGATATGCTATGTTTCGGCACGAATTATGGAAGTTGGAAAAGTTCAAAGTTCATCAAGTTTGATTTGAGGTACGATTCGTCATTTCGATGTTGTTATGTGTGATTTGAGCCTCGAGTAGGTCCGTGTTATGTTATGGGACTTGTGGGGATGTCCGGTCGTGGTCCCTAGGGGCTCGACGTGTTTCGAATTGTTTTCGACCATTTTCCTTCATTTTTGCATTGCTGGTGTGTTCTGGTTTCTGGTGCCTCATTTGGTCTTCGCGATCGCGAAGTATGTGATGCGATCGCATAGAGGGAGAACTGGAGCTTGGTAATTTCTTAAACGTGGTCGCGATTAGAGGGCCACGATCGCGTAGCTTGGAGCTGGGTACTATTCACGTTCGCACAAGCCAGACCGCGTTGGCATAGTAAGGGGTTAAGAAGCTGGGGTCGGAAGATTCTTCTTCGCGTTCGCATTTACCTTGTCACGATCGCATATTTACTGGTTCATATGTTCATCACGTTCGCATGCTATGTTTCGTGAACGCGTAGGGTATTTTGGGGAGGCTGCTGAGTTATTCTTCGCGTTAACGGAGCGTTGTTCGCGATCGCATAGAGTATTTTGGTGGCAGTGTATTTTGTTCATCGCGAACGCGATGGACTTCCCGCATTCGCATAATAGGAATGCCTGGGCAGAATTATAAAGTACTCTATTTCGGGGTTTTCGGCCATTTTTGCATTTTTGGAGCTATGGAGCTCGGATTGAGACGATTCTTCAAGCAATTTTCACCATATGAATTGGGGTAAGTGTTATCTACTCATTTTTTATTTTATATCATGAATCTATCTTCGTTTTCGGCATTTGATTGAGGGTTCTAAAAGAGAACATTTGGGGGTTTTAGCCTAAAGTTTTATAGAGTGAGTTTTTGAGTTTTGATCATCAATTCGGAGTCGGATTTGAGTTAAACTAGTATGGTTGGGCTCGTAATTGAATGGGTTGTCGAATTTTGTGAGTATTGTTAGGTTTCGAGGTGCGGGCCTAGGTCGGACTTTTTGACCGATTAGGGGTTTTGATTAAAGATTCAACCTTTGTCGATTAGGTTTGCTTCCTTTGGCATTAATTGATGTACTTTAGTTGCTTTTGGGTAGTTTTGAGCCTTTGCGCGGGATGACATTCTTGGAGCATCGTTTGTCTTGATCGGTATTGGATTTGGCTTGTTCGAGGTAAGCAACACTTCTAAACTTGGTGCTGAGGGTATGAAACCCTGAAATACGTGTTATGTGATTAATGTTGAGGTGACGCGCATGCTAGGTGACGAGCGTGTGGGAGTGCACTGTGTAAGTTGTGATTTAGTCGATTTCATGAAACTGTGTAGTTGTCTTATGTAAACATTTCTACTGTACTCTTTGTGTTAGAGCACCTGAGCTGTAATTGATGCTAGAAATCATGTTTAGGCTATATGCTGGTACCAGTGAGACCCATAGTGGTCGTTCTTTGCTGTTGAGTTATTTTCTAATTTCAGTTACATACTCAGTCGCATTCATCATTTACATGTAATATCTCAGTCTTTGTTATTGTTGATTGTCACATCTCATATCATTGATTTGGGCTGCTTAGCATGAGTGTTGTGAGCCGAGAGACTGGAGAGATCGATAACTGAGTGAGGCCGAGGGCCTGATTGTGAGGATATTAATACTATAGCACGTGAGTTGTCCATGCGGATCCAGATATTGATACTATAGTACGTGAGTTGTCCGTGCAGCAAGCGAGTTGTCCGTGCGGATGCAGATATTGATATTATAGCACGTGAGTTGTCTGTACGGATCCAGATATTGATACTATAGCACATGAGTTGTCCGTACAGCACGTGAGTTGTCTGTGCGGATCTAGATATTGATACTATAGCATGTGTGTTGTCTGTGCAGCACGTGAGTTGTCCATGCGGATTTTAGCGCTTAGGCTGAAAGAGCCCCTCCGGAGTCTGTACACCCCCAGTGGGCGCAGTTGCTAGCAGTTATTATATTTGGGCTAGATCTTCCCTGATCAAATGCTAGCAGTCTGTACACTGAGTGTGTCGAGTCATTAAGCGTGATGAGTGGAAAGTATGAGATAGAGATATTGAGTACTCTGAGAGTGTGAGTACATGAGTTCATCATTGAGATGCATTGCATTTGACATGCGTACTTGAGATACATGCATAGAGATGCATTTCCTTCTGCTACCTGGTTTTTGGGTGACATTCATGATTTCACCTGTATATTGACATGTCGGCATAGAGATGTATTTTCTCATTCTATTTGAAAATGAAACATCTTATGTATTGTTGAAAGGTTTTTGGGAAATCACAATTTTCAAACTTACTCTGATTTTTCACGATTGCGGTAAAAGATTTGGGTTTTCACTAATATACTTGAAAGGCAGGCCTACTTTTCTGGAACTATGAACAATCAGAGTTACTTCTTTATTACTTTCATTATGTTGTTATGAGCTGTTATTGGCTATTGGTGTTGGACCCGGCCTATGTTCCAGCTCGTCACTACTTTCAACCCAAGGTTAGATTTGTTACTTATTGAGTATATGGGGTCGCTTGTACTCATACTATACTTCTGCACCTTGCGTGTAGATGTTGGATGCTGATGTTGTTGTGTTCGATGGGAGCTGGATTTGAAGATGTACCTGCATTCCGGTCATAGCTGCCTCTTGTTCATGGTAGACCTAAACTTATGAAAGATCTATTCATGTATATTTCAAACAGATGATGTACTCCATTTCATACTAGCTTTGTAAACTCTAAATCTTAGAAGCTCATGATTTGTACTACCAGTCCTTGGGGATTGTATAAGATTCAAATATTTTCTTTTACTTAATTATCTTATTAAATTTCATTTGAATTGGAAAATTGTTAATGGGCTTACCTAGCGTGTTGGGTTAGGTACCATCACGACTAGTTGAATTTTTGGTCGTGACAAAAACAGGAGAGTTCAAACCAAATTACTAATTAAAATGAAGTGAAAACCATGGAAATGCACTTTCAATTCTTGGGAATTAATTGATGGAAGTACTATGCCGATATTAGTCCAACAAGCTAGATATTGAATCAACTTCAATATGAAAGGGGATAATTTCTCAAAAGAAACTTAGCAACTGTATTCATAAAGCCCAATAATGGTGAAAAACTTCTAAACAAACACATGACTTAATTTCCATATTCAATGTCCCAGAAAAGTTAATGAAACCCTTCAAATGATAACAAGCATACAAACAAACATGTTGTTTGTCTACTAAAATATTATTGTGGACCAAAGAAGACTCAACACAAGATGACACAGATTAGAGATCTACGCACTTCAAACTCATTCACCACAAAAATTTAGCATAGATAATAAGGATAGAAATGGACCTCAATGAGCATATTTGAATATCGATTGATACAAAACTTGAGCCTAAAATCCGATTGAATAAGCAATAGCAAAATTGGTCCGAGAACCGCGAACTTCGACCTCAACCGGCACTTCAAATCGGCATCGCAAACCTCAAACTAATCAAGCACCTCTACTGTAATTCGATCGAAACTCCAAGAGAACTCAAAACAGAAATCGCATCAACTAATTCGGGACAGATGGACGAAGAGGATTAAATCTCCTTAATCCCACGACCCCCATCAATTCCTCAATTGTTACAGAGAGATATAGCACGAGTCCGGAACCAAAATGTTGCTATTTTGGACTCAAAAGACACAAATAAGTGGAAAAAAAAAAGGTAACCATAATATATATAACGCCAGAAATAGTGGCGCTATATATTAACGGTAACAGCACCGTTAATATATAGCGCCACTATTTCTGGCGTTATACACTGTCACAGTGATATAGCGCCAGGCTTTCTGGCGTTATACACTGACACAGTGATATAGCGCCAGAAAACCTGGCGTTATATCCTTTTTTTTCCTGACCAGTACAATAATTCAAAATAATATAGCGCCAACTTATTTGGCGCTATATATGTAAAAAAAAAAAAACTTCCCGGCTCTCCATTTTCTATATAAAGAGGTTAGAATCGCATAGAAATGCATTCAAAAAATTTTTTAACTCTTGTTGAAACGTCTGTTGTTGTTAAATTCTCCAGCATTTTTTTATTATGTCTGAAGAGCGTAGGATAAGAGTTTCATTATATTGAGGTGGTGAGGTTGTGATGGAGAATAACTCTGTGGGCTACAGTTTACCTGCTAAGTGTCATGTTAAATTGCCACTGACAATGGAGTACGATACATTGATATCGTTGTTATGCAAAAAAATGAGTGTGAGGAAACGTTCGGTGATATTTAAAGTAACCGGAAGATATCCTTATTCCGTCACTCCGCAAGGGGTTGCTTTTTACTCGGAGTTTAACATCGACGATGATGAAACTTTGAGTGATTTTTTGAGGACTCCGGACGAATGTCGGGATTTTCTTGTAATCACAATGTTGGAGATGTACGTGAAGGTCGAAGACGTTCCAAAAAATGAGGTTGTGCGTAGTAGAGATAACCCCCAGTCATCGGGGGGTTATTCTGGAACAGTTTTTGCCGGACAAGTTCCGGATGAAAGAGTTATCTTTGATTTAAACTTATCACCGCCGGTGAATGAGCAGCGAGAAAATAATTTAAACCCTGCTTTCCATAACTCACAAGACGAGTGGTAAATTTTAATTTTCATTTGTGTTAATTATGTATATTTTTGTTGTATTGAATTTGTCTTAACGCTCACATATTTAATAGGGGGTACCGGCCGGATATGAATTTTACAAGTGGCCCATCCGGTAGTCATCACCTAATTGATAACGTCCATCATGAAATTTTATCACATTACGACTTGTAAGTGAAGTGATTTACGCAAAATATGAAAATCATTTATTAATTTAGTAGCTTATATTTTTGTTGGTTGTGCAGTGAAAACGAGCAAGTTGAACTCACTCAATTGCCCGAAAATAATGTATTACATCGGGACCTGGCAGATGCACAGAGTGAGGAACATAACAGTGATTACGATAACAATGCGGATGAATCCGGGGATGAGACACCCTTTGCTCGTGAGGATGGTGATGCAGAGGATCAGGAGGAAGGACCTGATTTGAAGAGAGACCCCCCTAAGACGAAGAGTGTATGAGTCCGAAGTGCCGTTTCATTCAAGAGAGATTCCTTACATTGATAACTTGCCAGCCGTGCCGGATGTGGAAGCTCTCACAAGGGAT
>NC_031989.1:62182006-62185580 GCF_001879085.1 Nicotiana attenuata
CACACATAAGATTGAGTTGGTGCACAAAACTCGCTCTCAGGAATATTTTGATAATTTTGCCCTGGGTGGTTTCCTTCACAATATGTATAAGGAGGATCAAAAGTAGAATTACCAACAACAAAATTCTCATAATTCCATGATGTCATGTTTCTCAAATAAACAAATAAAACTAAAATAAAAAAAATAAAAAATCAAATAATAAAATAAAAGTTCAAACTTGAAACCTAGCAATATGTACACCTACAACTACACCCTGTTCCGTTTGGAATTTGGAAAAACGTAAAACATGAAAGTTGTAGCCCTTTGAGTTAGCTTTCCAACCATATATTGTGGAGCCCAAATGGAGTTTTGAGCAAAAAGTTATGTCTATTTTACTAGACAGTGTGCAATATGCCTCCTCAAGTCTTCGTTCGTACTTAATTATCAAATTTGACCTCCGAACACGATCCCGGCTTAATTCCTTGAGCTTTTACTCAGACTTCAAAGCTTCAAATCACTTAAATTCATTCCATAACATCTATATAGCTCGGAATCACACCTACAAGGCATAAAACACACAATTAGTGCAAAACACTAGCGATTAAAGCGCAAACTCAATTAAAGTGCAGTAAATTCGAGTGTAATAAGCTACTAAAATATGCAATTATAGCCTATCATCATATTCCAACAACCAACGAAGATTGTCGCGGTCAGGATCAGGCCGGTGTAATGTTAATAGCGACTGTGATTGCACTTACGTTGTTAATTCGTATTGTATATATGTGTAGAAAAATTAAGGAAATGATACACAACAATGTTTTAAAAGGCAGGGGCGTGAGGCGATTCGTTTTACATCTGACGAGGCGAGGCGTAAGCCCTGAGACATGGGCGTAAGTCCCACGGATCTTCAAATTTTACTAATTTCAAAAAATTTAAAATAGTATAAAATAAAAAATAATTATAAAAATTACATTAATATCACAAAATTATAACAAATAATCTATTTAAAATATTTATAATTTATAATTCAACTATGAATAATATGAAAAGTATGACATATATTATAATATGCAAATTAGCTGCAACGTCGTTACAACTCAAACATCAAAAGTAATGTATTTGGGGTACGAAATCTTATATGTATCTCTTAAGGAGTAATGAATTTTGAAAGAATTTCAATACTCCTTTATAATTTGATATTTTTCATGAAATACTCCTTTTATTTAATATGCTTTCTATTTGAAAGAGAATGTATATAAAAATATAATTCAAAATTTAAATATGATTCTCTAGCATCATTTATTTTTAAGTTTCAACGAGTTAATAAAGTGACACATAATTCACCATACAATACCATGATAACTAATTATTTGTTAATAGTTACTAGCTAATGCTGAGCTACTAATAATAGGTGTTGTATCTCGTAAACGAGAAAAAAAATATTTAAAAAAATAACTATAAAAAAATTATGGATTATTATATAGTAAAGACATAACAAAAGTTAATAAATAAATACTTTTTAAATGAAAGATTTATTTAAAATTCTATCATAGCAGTCTTAGTGGATAACGTGCAATAATTTTTACTTAATTATGACATAAAATACTCTCAACCTAATGACTTATGATTAAGAAAACAGTAATTTTGAATAGTCAATAATTTATTAAGAAACTTTGAGGATTTACAAGGTTAGTTACATACAATTGCATAAAGTTCTATTAGGCGAGCCTAGTACGCTGGGCGCTGGGCGTGTCCGGGGCGTAAGCCCCGATGGCGGAAGCGTAAGTCTCATGGAACTAAGCCTCACAGATAAGCCCAGGGGCGTTTTACGAGTGCTCCGTCCGGGGCGAGCCCTGGGCGAGTCCCAATTTTGCCTTTTGAAACAGAGAAGATAATAATTAATTAAGATTAATTTAGTAAATATACTCTCTCCGGTCCACAATAAGTGACCAATTTGCTTTTTTATTTTTGTCCAAAATAAGTGTCAATTTATATAATTAAAAAAAATTAATTTATTTTTTCAAAATTACCCTTATGTACGTATCCTTAAAAGTCATTTGCCCCTCACATTTGAGAAGAGAAGTAAGTGCTACTATAACTATGCTGCAATATTTAATTAAGGGTAGCTTAGTCACGCTAACTATTTTTGTCTAGAATTTAGTATTTCCTTAATGGGTATGCCATAGCAAATTGGTCACTTATTACGGACCGTAGGGAGTATCTTTTTTCTCTAGGAGTTCGTATTTCTTTAATGGGACGTTTACCTAGTTATACTATATTAGAAACTTATTTACAAATGTTCTCTATGTTTTGTAGTTTTTAATAAGTATCTAGGTTTTTCTTATGAATTGTGTAGATTGCTCCTTAAGGCTCCCATCCCATTATTAGTGCCTTCAATTAAGAGATTTAATTATATCCTTTCCTTTTTTTTCCCCTCTCCTCTTCTCTCTCCCCTTTTTTTTACAACAAAATTCCTTAATCTATGCCCAGAATCTCCATCTTCTCTCTTCTCACCATTGCAGATAATTTTATATTATTAAATCATCAATTGCATCGTTCTTTTGCTGGGAGACCGGACAACACTAAAAATGAAGAAATATTCAGGAATTGTATGATAAATGTATCATGAATGTATTTAAATTGTATCAGATACATCAATACGTAAAACATAATTGTATCATACTTGTATCACAATTATATATAACTTGTAGATGGTACATTAATATCCAAAATAATACCTGATACAATACTAATAAATTAATATATAATTATCATATATTTGTGATACAAACTGTGAAATTTGTCAGGATCTCACAACTGCTCATAATTCAGATACAAATTTGATACAATCCTAAAAGAATTCTTACACAATTCTGATACAATTATGATACAACTTAAAACCACTCTAAACAACTGATACAATATCGTATTATACTTGTATTAGTATTGTATCATGTATTGTTTTTGGTACAAATTGCGATACAATGCTAAACTATGATACAACTTTGATCTTCATCTTTTTCAAGTTTCAATTTAAAACATCCACGTAGAACCAACTCTAAACTTAAATTATAATATAATATTGTATTTTAATAGTATTAGTATTGTATCAGAATTGTCTTAGGTACCGATGTATCAAATACAACTCTTATACAATTATGATACATTTATCATACAATCGTAATACAATTCCGAAACTTCATCTTCCTCGAGTTTCATTATGAAATTCAACCTAAAACCAACTATAAACTTAACCAATCTCTCTTAAAATTGAGATATAAACTCTAAAGGATATTTTCAAACGCTTTCAAGAACGCCCAATACAAAGAAATCACAAACTCGTAAAATCTGAATATCTAATTTAAAGTTTCGAAGCTTTTTAATGCTATGTCAATGGCAGACCCCTCTACCTGTAATTTCAGAGATAATATCGATGGATTTGTCAATAGTTGAAGCTTTTTAATCGTTGTTGATGGAATTGATTCAGAGAAATATATGATGCTACAATTTTAGAGAGATAATAGTTTGATTTGAGAGAGAGAGAGAGAGAGAGAGAGAGAGAGAGAGAGAGAGAGAGAGAGAGAGAGAGAGAGAG